>NW_026038089.1:0-115213 GCF_023373825.1 Bactrocera dorsalis
TCATAGAATGGGCTACTTTCCTCTGGTCTGTTCTGTGTGGTATTTATTAAAATAAACTATATTTAGAAGCATATCATTGACTTTTTACAGTCGCGTAGAGTTTTTGTGTGTCAAATTACTTATAAAAAATTTTTAAGCCTTCAACTTCATACAAATAAGTTCGCAAGTCTTTTAATTTTTCCTGAAAGCAATCACTTCAATTGTACAACGAATACATTGAGTTGTCAATATCGTATATGCGTTCTTACCTTAAAGGCTCCCATCTCATTTGGGATGCATACGCTGTCAAAGGGACATGCCTGCTTTGTAGGCATATCTCCATTATTGTAATCGGTCATTATTGAATTAAATCGATATGATAAGCCCATCTAGGTATTTCTGTATATGCATATACATATGTATGTACTATGACTATACTCAGTAATAGTGACAAGCTTTATGGTAGTATTTGTGGTTGAGGTTATGTGGACGTGACATTAGACTTGACAATGAAATGACTCGGCACATATTGCTTCGCAATTCAAGCAAATTCAATGCATTCCCAGCAAGATAGTGCGTATGTTCTTTCCGTCTATACTTAGCTCAATGTTCGACAAATCAATATTGTTTTAGTGCTTGCTTGCTTCACTTACCACTTGTTAGCCTTAGGTATTTTAAATAAAAAAACTTGGGATTCGGCTGGAACAATATGATCGACCACCGGCTGGTATTTGATTTTAAATTGTATTTGCAATAGATTTGGCTTTTTACAATAAACTGATATCTGCTTTCAAATTGTATTTACACTCGATTACGCTGCGTAGCGGTGGCGGAAAGCGGTGTGGTTTCAAAAGCGGTCGAATAAGCACTGCTTGTGTGAAAGCGGACCCTTTTTCCATGGAGTGATGTGGTGTGTGTTTTAGTGTGTGGATCCTGCGCTCGCGCGTGTGGGTGGTGTTGATGTGAAGTGTGGTGATGTCGAGGTGAGTGTGGTGAGTGTGCGTGTTAGTGATGGGTGTAGGTGTGGTGTGGGGCAAGCGATTAAGGCTCATTTAGCCATCCCGGCCCCCCTAGGCGAATATTTCAGCCTAGAATTCGCTGGAGTTGCTGGAGAGTGGCCACGACGCTGCTGAGGCCTGAGGTGCGGCGCGGACGCGGTCGTTGTTGCTGGCGTCGTGTTGATGCCTCACTATGTGGCCGCTGGACACGGGATGATGACGGCCCTATGGTTCGACGAGACCGTGCATCCCGGCTTAATGGAGGTCGTCGGACTGCGCCGCGGTTGCGGCCGGCAGGAGGTTGGCTGGTGTCGTTCCGCGTTGTACGGTGCAACATAGTGTGATGCGGGCGCATACAAATCTGGCACAGATTGCCCGACGTACACTCGTGCGTTTGGTGGATAGTCGTCAGGCAATTGAGACAATGGCCGTGCGCCTGCACGACCAGCTGGCGTTGCTGAGGTGGCAATCCCTTAAAAATGACGCATTGTGGCAGCCGGTGGGGTCGACGACATAGAGGACATCTACGGCGTGGTGGGTCGACGACAAGCGCGGGTGTTGACGGCAATGCGGCCGTTCCACTCCGAGGCACCGTTGGGGCGGTTGTTCGGGGCGCTGCAACTGGGGCAGCCGCTTGGCGTGGCACATTGACAGCCGAACGAGTGGTTGGTGTCGGGGCTGCTGGCATGTCTGCATCCATATTGATCTGTTTGGAAGAGGTTATTTCAATTAGAATTTGGTTGCATATAGGACATATGAGCATGGCTGCCACGTTATGCGGCATGAGTGGGTCGTTAGATTAATCGACTACATGTGTGTGGTATTTTAAATATATATATGTATACGTATTTATATAAATTTTTATTTTATTTGTTTTTATATTCGGTTTATTTAAGCGGTTTATCGGTTTTTGTTTCGCGGTTATCAGCGATCGGTAAGAAGCATAGTTTGACGAGCGGTCTTGTTAGCTTTCCGGATTGCGTTCGGAGATCGACTACGCGAATATGACCGTCGGAGCCTGGATAAAGCTTCTCTATGCGGCCCAGCCGCCATTCGGTAGGTGGCAGGCAATCGTCGTGAATCAGGACACAATCTCCAACTTTTGGCGCATTTTCTGTATTTTTCCATCGGTACCTCTTGTGGAGGTCCTTTATATAGTCTTCTTTCCATCGGCTACTGAAATTATGATGGAGAATTTTAATTCTTTCCCATCTATTTAATAAGGATAGCGACTCCACGCCTGGCTCAGGTGTGGCCAGAATGGGTGCTCCTTTTAGGAAATGCCCTGGAGTTAGGGCTGTGAATTCGGAGGGATCTTGCGATAATGCTGTGAGCGGCCGTGAGTTGAGAACGGCTTCAATTCTAGCTAATAATGTCGTGAACTCTTCATAATTAAATTTATAGCTGCCGGCTAGCTTCTTGAAATGAGATTTGAAGCTCTTTACAGCTGATTCCCATAAACCACCCATATGAGGAGCGCTTGGAGGTATAAATTGCCAATTGATACCTTGAGGGGCGTACTTTTGTACGATATCAGGGGACACTTGTTTTAAGAAATCCACAAACTGTTTTTCTGTGGCTCGTTGGGCTCCTATGAATGTTTTGCCATTATCGCTCATGATTTTGGAGGGGAAGCCACGTCGAGCGACGAAACGAGCAAATGCCGCGAGAAAAGCCTCCGTCGTCAGATTAGTACACAGCTCAAGGTGTACTGCCTTTGTCGTGAAACATACAAAGACAGCCACATAGCCTTTCATGAGAGTGGGAGATCTTAGCATGGACGCCTTTATTTGAAAAGGCCCAGCAAAATCGACACCTGTGGTCGTGAAAGGCGGAGCGAAATTGCAGCGTTCAGGTGGAAGGGCTGCCATAATCTGAGTTCGCATTTTTTGCTTATGCATAGTGCAGATTTTGCACATGAAAATGCATTTTTTGATCTGGGGCTTAAGACGGGGAATATAATACTCTTGGCGTACCATATGTTGCATGAGGCGCTGTTCGGCGTGCAACATTAATATATGGATGTAATTCAGGAGTAATGTGGCAAAAGGAGACTTCTCAGGTATTATGATGGGGTGGCGTTCGTTGTAAGTCAGGCTTGAATTAGCGAGCCGACCATTGGCACGAAGCAGACCTTTCGTGTCTAAAAATGGGTTTAGTACTAAGAGTGAGCTCTTTTTGTCAATTGGCTTCGATTCTCTTAGTAACGATATGTCGCGACTGAAGTAGCGCGTTTGGGTTGAGGCGATAAGCGCGACCTTTGCTTTTTGTAAGTCCTGGTGCGTCAATGTATCGCAATGAGTGTAAGTTACTCCTTTAACTTTAAGTTTAAGTTGCTCAATGAATTTGAGCATATATGCGACAACTCTGAGGGCTCGGGGGAACGATGAAAATCGTTCAAGGATTTCATTATCATCCACTATTGTATGATAGGTGTCGATTTTTCGACTTTCTGGGGCGATTATGTTGCGCATTGTCGATTGTGGCCAAGAATCTGAGGATTCGGTTAACCATCGGGGGCCATTCCACCAGAGCGTGGTGGTGGCAAGATCCAGGGGTTTGCACCCTCTTGTACCTAGATCAGCAGGATTGTCGGCACTGGCTACGTGTCGCCATGTGGCTGCTCCTACTAGGTCAAGTATTTGAGAGGTTCGATTAGAAATATATGTTTTCCACGAGTGTGGTGGCTTTTCTAACCAGGCTAGAACGATTTCGGAATCGGACCATAGATATAATTTGCATTTGGTCATGTTCATGTGGGTCTGCACTGTGGAAACCAGCTTGGCTAGTAGCAGAGCGCCACAGAGTTCAAGTCGTGGTAGACTTATCGTTTTTAGAGGCGCAACTTTTGCTTTTGCCACTAGTAGGTGGCTTGTGGTTGCGGTGTCGCTTTGTGCGCGCACATAGATCGTGGCACAATATGCCTTTTCAGAGGCATCGCAGAAGCCGTGTAGTTCCACTTTGTATTCGGGGGAATAATTTACCCACCGTGGAATTTGTATCTGCGAGATGTCTTTTAGATTATTAGCAAACCGGGACCACTTCTCTAAGCGAAGAGGTTTCACTTGTTCGTCCCAGTCTGTTCCGTCTAGCCATAATTCTTGAATCAGGATTTTCGCTTGTATCATAATTGGCGCAAGCCATCCTGCGGGGTCAAAAAGTTTTGCCATTGAGGACAAAATTTGCCTCTTTGTTACGGCGGATAATGCGGTTATGGACTCTGTCGTGTATGAGAACTGGTCCGATATCGCATTCCATTGGATGCCCAGTGTTTTTGTTATACTTTCCTTTTCAAATATAAGGAAATTAGAATCCAATTTGTTATCGTTTGGTATATTTTTTAAGATACTTGGGTGATTAGCTGTGATCTTTTTTAGGGGAAACCCTGCGGTGTTGAGGGCCTTTATCACTTGTGATAAGGACTCGTATGCTTGTGAGAGGCTGTGGCTCCCAGACAGGATGTCGTCTACATACGTATGTGTTTTTAAGACTTGTGTTGCCAGAGGAAACTCTGACTTTGTGTCTTCTGCCAGTTCGTGGAGTGTACGAATGGCGAGGTATGGGGCACAGTTTACGCCAAAGGTAACTGTTTTTAATTTAAAGTCGCGTAATGGACTATTGGGAGATTTTCGGAAAATAATTCGTTGAAAATCTTGATCATCTTTATGTACGACTATTTGTCGATACATTTTTTCAACATCCCCATTGAAAACGTATTTGTATATACGCCAGTTCAATATGAGGAGCATTAGATCTGGTTGGAGTGTGGGTCCCGTAAATAGAATGTCATTTAGGGAATTCCCAGAGCTAGTGGTTCTGGAGGCATTGAAGACAACTCTAACTTTTGTTGTTTTTTTGTCAGGCTTTACTACTGCATGGTGTGGCAAGTAGAATGAGTGATATTTGCCTTTTATGATTTTTTCGCATGGGCTTACTTCCTCCATGTGATCTAAATGGAGGTATTCTTCTAAGACACCATCATAATGTTGTTTGAGCTCACCCTTTCTAAGTAGGTTTTTTTCCATGCTTAGAAACTGCTGTATTGCAGAGGTGCGAGAGTGACCTATGGCGAGTGTATCTGGAAATTGTTGTTTTAATGGTAGTCGTACGACATACCGACCATTTCTTGATCTAGTAGTTGTGGCTTTGTAAAAGTCTTCACAATACTGATCTTCTGGCGTTGTAATGGTAATGGGGGGGAGTTCTTCTAATTCCCAAAATTTCCTTAATTGTGAATTAAGGAATTCATTGGATATCTCTTCCACTTGAGTTGTCATGGTGGTAACTGATTCTGTTACTAGTCCACTTAGTATCCAACCGAATATAGTATTTTGAGCTAGAAGGGTGTTTGAAATTTTCTCAACCCCTTCTAGAATAATTTGAGGTATAAGGTCGCTGCCTAATAGAAGATCTATTTGAGCGGGGGTGTTGCAGTTAGGATCTGCTAGTTTTAGGTGTGTAACCTTTTGCCAATGCTTGCTATTAATATGATAGCTTGGCAGCATGTTCGTAAGTTGCGGTAAGACTATAGCTTCTGCTTGAATGCGCTTATCCGCTTGGGGGGAAATTAGGGTAATGGGGCAGATTTTATTTGAGTTTTGTACTACTCTTCCACCCATTCCCGTAATTTCATAATTGGCATGTTTTGTTGGCAGTTTTAGCCTATTTTGTGCCCTAGACGCTATGAATGATCGTTGTGATCCTTGGTCTATTAGGGCTCTCAATTTGAAAAGTTCTCCTCGGTGTTCGATGGAGATAACTGCTGTGGGTAGTAGTACCCTACTTTGATTCTCGCTGTGAAGCGTTTGTGTTTTTAAAGCCTTTGAGCAACATGGTGTCTCTTGGCAAATTTCGGGATTTTGTGTTTCGGGAGTTGCGGTTGCAACTAAACCCGTGGCTCTTTTAGAGAAAGCGCTACTTTGGGGTGTGCTAGGAAAGTTATTGAAATGCAACATTGAATGATGCCTCTTGTGGCAATATACGCAATTGAATTTGCTTTCGCAATTATTGAGATTATGTGAGTGGGACAAGCAGTTTGTACAGAGTCTTTTTGCTCTGACAAAGTTGTTCCTTTCATTGATATTAAGTTTTTTAAACTTTTCGCAAGCTTTCAGCTTGTGCCCTCCTTTACACAGTTCGCAGGACGTTTGTTTATATTGTTCGGATGTGAACGATTGATTTTTAAAGAAGCTTCTGTTTAAATTGTGGTTGTTACTAGCTTGGGGTCTAACGAAACTTCGATTCAGGTCGTGTTGAACGTTTTTAGTTCTGACCGTTTTTTTATCTACCCTTTCCGCGATTTCGTATTGGGTAGTTAAGAAATCTTTCATCTGTTGCCACGTTGGGCATTTTCTTCGTGATGAGAGCGATTGCTCCCATAGAAGCAAAGATTTTTCCGGTAATGCCGCGGAGCATATATTTACCAGTATGGGGTCCCAGTTGTCTGTGGGAATATTCTGTGTCGCTAGAACCGACAAGCAATTTGAAACAGTGGATTGAAGTTTTATAAATTCTTCACTTGTTTCTTTCTGAATTTTTGGTAAATTCATTAATATTGTGACTTGCTTGTCGACTAATATTCTTTCGTTCTCGTAGCGAGCTTTTAAAGCTTCCCAAGCATAATTGAAATTTTCGTCATTAAGAGCGAACTGTTTTACTATTGCGCCTGCTTGACCTTTTGTTTTGTATCGGAGGTGATACAATTTTTGCGCTTGAGATAATTTAGGATGGTTTATGTACACGGCCGTAAACATGTCCCGGAAGGACGGCCATTGTTCATAACCTCCATGAAATATTTCTGTATCGCAAGCTGGCACTTTAAGGTGAATGCCGGAACTCGCCTCTTGGCTTTGAATTGGAGGCAGCTCTACTCTCGGTTGTGGAGTAGGTGCAATTGCTTTTATTAATCTCAATTGGTCGGAGATCATAGCTCTCGTTTCCTCGTACTGGTCTAAGCAGTTTTCGTATTTGGAGCAAGCCGAGGATTTAAAATTTTCCGGAAGATCTGATTCGTCAGATTCTAGAATTGCGTCATACGCAGCTTGGAGACGTGTCCAGAAATTGCCTAGATTTTCTTTTTTGATTTCTAGTACCGATTCAGAATTGTCCTGAATCGGTGAAGATGAAAATCGAGTGCAGTATCGAATTAAACTGTCACTCTCAGCGATAAACTTAGTATATGAAATGTCTTTAATTTTTTTTTGCTTTGTAGCACCTTGCTTTGAGCGTGTAGCTTCAGCAGGTGTACATGGGCTCTTTTCTTCAGAAATCATTTTTTGGACTTTTAGATATTGAATTGATTTAGATTCCTTAGAATCTCCGTTCATTTAGATAATAGTTAAAAATTGAAAATATGAGACAGAAAAAACTTCTCTCAGTGTATTATGGTAGCAATAGATACGTTTGAATCTTTAAGATACGCGGTTTGTATGTTTGTTGTATACACCAGTATCTAATAAGGAACGCGTATTTTGTTTTCTTTCTTATGATCTTATATTTTTGTTGTATACGCAAGGTAAGAACCAACGAACGAGTGTTTCGTTTTTCTTATTATAATATTGTATTATTGTTGTATTCGCAAGGTAGGAACCAACGAACGAGTGTTTCGTTTTCCTTATTCCTAATAGTTGCTATTAATTTGTTTTGCTTTCTTTTTGTTTTATTTATGTATTCGTCCTCCTAATAGTTGCTATTAGTCTGTTCTTTCTTTCTTTCTACTTTATTTATTGATTTGCACTCGTTAGTTTATACTTGCGTATACGAGCGATAATAAAGAACGAGAAAAGGGTTAATGACCTTTGTATATAAAGATTTTTTCCGTTGCAATCCTGCTTGCTTGTGCTTTAGCAAGAACAAGAGGTATTGCTTGAAATATGCCGATTTGGCCTTTGGGTTTATGTATGTATGTGAAAACAATTAAAAATATCAAAACGTATGTAAAGTATGTGCTGGTTTTGTCTTTTATTATTATAATTTTTTTTTATTTTTGATTTGACCGTATATTTTCTTGAGGTCAAATTGAAATATTTATTTGAAATATTAGCGCTCTGTTTAGCTTTATTAAATTTTCAAATTAATTCCCGTAGGATATACAGTCAAAGGCAAATTGTATGCCGTATGTCTGTATGTAAGATTTTACAGTACGAATGATGCGGGGGAAGAAAATTAGTGAGATGCAGGTATGCACTCTAAGTACACATTGGAATATGTGCAATTTGTAGAAATTGATTAATTATAATATTTATACATACATAAGTGTGTATGTTATTTTCCAACATTGGTTGGTACTTATATGTCGATATATGTATAACTAAATATAAAATATGAATATAAGTATTTGCATATATGTATGTTGTATTTTATTATTTTTATTTTTTCTTTTACGGATCGAATTTGTCCAAGCTTACTATTTGCGCAATCCTGCTTATACTTTTGGAGTATAAGGGGTATTGCCGGAAACGGGGTCAAGTGTATACTTGAAAATTTTTTTTTTTTAAATTTGTGTGTTTGGATACACAAGGGTAAGCGTAAATAGGACCTTTTGTATTAGATATGTATATGCCAGTATATATATAATTATATTATAGTATATACTGTTCATACATATATGTGGATGTACAAATATATATAGCGTACCAAACTGTTCTTCGGTTTCCCGGAAATTAACCGTAAGTTGAAACAGTTTGGTAGCAACCGTTCTTTTGAAATGCTAACCGACTTGAATACAGTTTTTATGTATATAAACTGTATCTGTTAACCAACATACAAATATGAAATATAATTTTTAAATAAAAAGTGGAGTCGATACAACTCACTTTGAGCCGCTTCAAGGGGCTAAGGGATGTTGCTGCATATAAAGTGGAGGGTATATGCCGATGCCTGTGCTCCGTTTCCTTCCGTTGTTTATGGTTTTTGGTTTCCAAACTGCTTCTTGTTGTGTTGCTGCCGATGATGGTTTCCTTTTTATGTTATTTATTTATTATTTATTATTAAATGTTGTTTCTTTTGTTTAAATTAATTTTCTATTGTTTTCGCGCCCGATTATTGCACTATCATTAAACGCGCGCGTCTTGATATTTGTGCCACTTTTATTTTTCGCGCCTGGTTTTTGAGGATTTTTTTTTTTTTTTTTGTTTAGTTTTGTTTGTTTGGCAATTGCTCGTTATGGGTTTTTTGCACAATTTTTAAAATATTTTATGTGTATTTATGTATTTCACACGCTATATTTGCGTTTCACCCGCGATTCAAAATTTTGAATTGGCATATAAATATTTTTTGATTTTGATATAAAAATTTTTTTTTTTTTTTTTTTGTTTGATTTATGATGTAACAGTACGGAACCGTTTCGTGTTATCCGTTTTGAACTGCTTTTTTTTTTTTGTATGTATGTATGTATTTGCCACTGCACTTTGATTTCACTTGCAATACTTTTTTTTGTATATAGTGTATATTGCACTAAATTTTGTATTTGTATGTATGTATGTATATGTCACCTCACTGCACGAATTTTGCAAGCTTTATATTTTTTTTTTCCAATAGTGCCGTTCTTTGCGGCTCGAAGGACCAATGTTTTAATGCTTGCTTGCTTCACTTACCACTTGTTAGCCTTAGGTATTTTAAATAAAAAAAACTTGGGATTCGGCTGGAACAATATGATCGACCACCGGCTGGTATTTGATTTTAAATTGTATTTGCAATAGATTTGGCTTTTTACAATAAACTGATATCTGCTTTCAAATTGTATTTACACTCGATTACGCTGCGTAGCGGTGGCGGAAAGCGGTGTGGTTTCAAAAGCGGTCGAATAAGCACTGCTTGTGTGAAAGCGGACCCTTTTTCCATGGAGTGATGTGGTGTGTGTTTTAGTGTGTGGATCCTGCGCTCGCGCGTGTGGGTGGTGTTGATGTGAAGTGTGGTGATGTCGAGGTGAGTGTGGTGAGTGTGCGTGTTAGTGATGGGTGTAGGTGTGGTGTGGGGCAAGCGATTAAGGCTCATTTAGCCATCACATATTTAAGTTAATTAACCTTCTTCATCGCACTGAAGTGGACATAAATCCATAACGGCAGTTAATTTGCAAGAATTCCACAACCTCATATTTAAGTATAAAGTCAATTTTCTTGTATAAACACATTTATCAGTAGATAATGAGTTGCTTTAAATCATTAAATTCACACATTTAAGTTAATTAACCTTCTTCATCGCACTGAAGTGGACATAAATCCATAACGGCAGTTAATTTGCAAGAATTCCACAACCTAATATTTAAGTATAAAGTCGATTTTCTTGTATAAACACATTTATCAATCGATAATGAGTTGCTTCAAATCATTAAATTCACATATTTAAGTTAATTAACCTTCTTCATCGCACTGAAGTGGACATAAATCCATAACGGCAGTTAATTTGGAAGAATTCCACAACCTTATATTTAAGTATAAAGACGATTTTCTTGTATAAACACATTTATCAATCGATAATGAGTTGCTTCAAATCATTATATTCACATATTTAAGTTAATTAACCTTCTTCATCGCACTGAAGTGGACATAAATCCATAACGGCAGTTAATTTGCAAGAATTCCACAACCTAATATTTAAGTATAAAGTCGATTTTCTTGTATAAACACATTTATCAATCGATAATGAGTTGCTTCAAATCATTATATTCACATATTTAAGTTAATTAACCTTCTTCATCGCACTGAAGTGGACATAAATCCATAACGGCAGTTAATTTGCAAGAATTCCACAACCTAATATTTAAGTATAAAGTCGATTTTCTTGTATAAACACATTTATCAATCGATAATGAGTTGCTTCAAATCATTATATTCACATATTTAAGTTAATTAACCTTCTTCATCGCACTGAAGTGGACATAAATCCATAACGGCAGTTAATTTGCAAGAATTCCACAACCTAATATTTAAGTATAAAGACGATTTTCTTGTATAAACACATTTATCAATCGATAATGAGTTGCTTCAAATCATTAAATTCACATATTTAAGTTAATTAACCTTCTTCATCGCACTGAAGTGGACATAAATCCATAACGGCAGTTAATTTGCAAGAATTCCACAACCTAATATTTAAGTATAAAGTCGATTTTCTTGTATAAACACATTTATCAATCGATAATGAGTTGCTTCAAATCATTAAATTCACATATTTAAGTTAATTAACCTTCTTCATCGCACTGAAGTGGACATAAATCCATAACGGCAGTTAATTTGCAAGAATTCCACAACCCTATGTTTAAGTATAAAGTCGATTTTCTTGTATAAACACATTTATCAATCGATAATGAGTTGCTTCAAATCATTATATTCACATATTTAAGTTAATTAACCTTCTTCATCGCACTGAAGTGGACATAAATCCATAACGGCAGTTAATTTGCAAGAATTCCACAACCTTATATTTAAGTGTAAAGTCGATTTTCTTGTATAAACACATTTATCAATCGATAATGAGTTGCTTCAAATCATTATATTCACATATTTAAGTTAATTAACCTTCTTCATCGCACTGAAGTGGACATAAATCCATAACGGCAGTTAATTTGCAAGAATTCCACAACCTAATATTTAAGTATAAAGTCGATTTTCTTGTATAAACACATTTATCAATCGATAATGAGTTGCTTCAAATCATTATATTCACATATTTAAGTTAATTAACCTTCTTCATCGCACTGAAGTGGACATAAATCCATAACGGCAGTTAATTTGCAAGAATTCCACAACCTTATATTTAAGTATAAAGTCGATTTTCTTGTATAAACACATTTATCAATCGATAATGAGTTGCTTCAAATCATAAAATTCACATATTTAAGTTAATTAACCTTCTTCATCGCACTGAAGTGGACATAAATCCATAACGGCAGTTAATTTGCAAGAATTCCACAACCTTATATTTAAGTATAAAGTCGATTTTCTTGTATAAACACATTTATCAATCGATAATGAGTTGCTTCAAATCATTAAATTCACATATTTAAGTTAATTAACCTTCTTCATCGCACTGAAGTGGACATAAATCCATAACGGCAGTTAATTTGCAAGAATTCCACAACCTAATATTTAAGTATAAAGTCGATTTTCTTGTATAAACACATTTATCAATCGATAATGAGTTGCTTCAAATCATTATATTCACATATTTAAGTTAATTAACCTTCTTCATCGCACTGAAGTGGACATAAATCCATAACGGCAGTTAATTTGCAAGAATTCCACAACCTCATATTTAAGTATAAAGTCGATTTTCTTGTATAAACACATTTATCAATCGATAATGAGTTGCTTCAAATCATTATATTCACATATTTAAGTTAATTAACCTTCTTCATCGCACTGAAGTGGACATAAATCCATAACGGCAGTTAATTTGCAAGAATTCCACAACCTTATATTTAAGTATAAAGTCGATTTTCTTGTATAAACACATTTATCAATCGATAATGAGTTGCTTCAAATCATTATATTCACATATTTAAGTTAATTAACCTTCTTCATCGCACTGAAGTGGACATAAATCCATAACGGCAGTTAATTTGCAAGAATTCCACAACCTTATATTTAAGTATAAAGTCGATTTTCTTGTATAAACACATTTATCAATCGATAATGAGTTGCTTCAAATCATTAAATTCACATATTTAAGTTAATTAACCTTCTTCATCGCACTGAAGTGGACATAAATCCATAACGGCAGTTAATTTGCAAGAATTCCACAACCTAATATTTAAGTATAAAGTCGATTTTCTTGTATAAACACATTTATCAATCGATAATGAGTTGCTTCAAATCATTAAATTCACATATTTAAGTTAATTAACCTTCTTCATCGCACTGAAGTGGACATAAATCCATAACGGCAGTTAATTTGCAAGAATTCCACAACCTAATATTTAAGTATAAAGTCGATTTTCTTGTATAAACACATTTATCAATCGATAATGAGTTGCTTCAAATCATTATATTCACATATTTAAGTTAATTAACCTTCTTCATCGCACTGAAGTGGACATAAATCCATAACGGCAGTTAATTTGCAAGAATTCCACAACCTTATGTTTAAGTATAAAGTCGATTTTCTTGTATAAACACATTTATCAATCGATAATGAGTTGCTTCAAATCATTATATTCACATATTTAAGTTAATTAACCTTCTTCATCGCACTGAAGTGGACATAAATCCATAACGGCAGTTAATTTGCAAGAATTCCACAACCTAATATTTAAGTATAAAGTCGATTTTCTTGTATAAACACATTTATCAATCGATAATGAGTTGCTTCAAATCATTATATTCACATATTTAAGTTAATTAACCTTCTTCATCGCACTGAAGTGGACATAAATCCATAACGGCAGTTAATTTGCAAGAATTCCACAACCTAATATTTAAGTATAAAGTCGATTTTCTTGTATAAACACATTTATCAATCGATAATGAGTTGCTTCAAATCATTATATTCACATATTTAAGTTAATTAACCTTCTTCATCGCACTGAAGTGGACATAAATCCATAACGGCAGTTAATTTGCAAGAATTCCACAACCTTATATTTAAGTATAAAGTCGATTTTCTTGTATAAACACATTTATCAATCGATAATGAGTTGCTTCAAATCATTAAATTCACATATTTAAGTTAATTAACCTTCTTCATCGCACTGAAGTGGACATAAATCCATAACGGCAGTTAATTTGCAAGAATTCCACAACCTAATATTTAAGTATAAAGTCGATTTTCTTGTATAAACACATTTATCAATCGATAATGAGTTGCTTCAAATCATTATATTCACATATTTAAGTTAATTAACCTTCTTCATCGCACTGAAGTGGACATAAATCCATAACGGCAGTTAATTTGCAAGAATTCCACAACCTAATATTTAAGTATAAAGTCGATTTTCTTGTATAAACACATTTATCAATCGATAATGAGATGCTTCAAATCATTATATTCACATATTAAAATAATCAACCTTCTTCATCGCACTGAAGTGGACATAAATCCATAACGGCAGTTAATTTGGAAGAATTCCACAACCTAATATTTAAGTATAAAGTCGATTTTCTTGTATAAACACATTTATCAATCGATAATGAGTTGCTTCAAATCATTAAATTCACATATTTAAGTTAATTAACCTTCTTCATCGCACTGAAGTGGACATAAATCCATAACGGCAGTTAATTTGCAAGAATTCCACAACCTAATATTTAAGTATAAAGTCGATTTTCTTGTATAAACACATTTATCAATCGATAATGAGTTGCTTCAAATCATTATATTCACATATTTAAGTTAATTAACCTTCTTCATCGCACTGAAGTGGACATAAATCCATAACGGCAGTTAATTTGCAAGAATTCCACAACCTAATATTTAAGTATAAAGTCGATTTTCTTGTATAAACACATTTATCAATCGATAATGAGTTGCTTCAAATCATTAAATTCACATATTTAAGTTAATTAACCTTCTTCATCGCACTGAAGTGGACATAAATCCATAACGGCAGTTAATTTGCAAGAATTCCACAACCTAATATTTAAGTATAAAGTCGATTTTCTTGTATAAACACATTTATCAATCGATAATGAGTTGCTTCAAATCATTAAATTCACATATTTAAGTTAATTAACCTTCTTCATCGCACTGAAGTGGACATAAATCCATAACGGCAGTTAATTTGCAAGAATTCCACAACCTAATATTTAAGTATAAAGTCGATTTTCTTGTATAAACACATTTATCAATCGATAATGAGTTGCTTCAAATCATTAAATTCACATATTTAAGTTAATTAACCTTCTTCATCGCACTGAAGTGGACATAAATCCATAACGGCAGTTAATTTGCAAGAATTCCACAACCTAATATTTAAGTATAAAGTCGATTTTCTTGTATAAACACATTTATCAATCGATAATGAGTTGCTTCAAATCATTATATTCACATATTTAAGTTAATTAACCTTCTTCATCGCACTGAAGTGGACATAAATCCATAACGGCAGTTAATTTGCAAGAATTCCACAACCTCATATTTAAGTATAAAGTCGATTTTCTTGTATATACACATTTATCAATCGATAATGAGTTGCTTCAAATCATTATATTCACTTGTCTAAGTTAATTAACCTTCTTCATCGCACTGAAGTGGACATAAATCCATAACGGCAGTTAATTTGCAAGAATTCCATAACCTCATATTTAAGTATAAAGTCGATTTTCTTGTATATACACATTTATCAATCGATAATGAGTTGCTTCAAATCATTATATTCACATATTTAAGTTAATTAACCTTCTTCATCGCACTGAAGTGGACATAAATCCATAACGGCAGTTAATTTGCAAGAATTCCACAACCTAATATTTAAGTATAAAGTCGATTTTCTTGTATAAACACATTTATCAATCGATAATGAGTTGCTTCAAATCATTAAATTCACATATTTAAGTTAATTAACCTTCTTCATCGCACTGAAGTGGACATAAATCCATAACGGCAGTTAATTTGCAAGAATTCCACAACCTAATATTTAAGTATAAAGTCGATTTTCTTGTATAAACACATTTATCAATCGATAATGAGTTGCTTCAAATCATTAAATTCACATATTTAAGTTAATTAACCTTCTTCATCGCACTGAAGTGGACATAAATCCATAACGGCAGTTAATTTGCAAGAATTCCACAACCTAATATTTAAGTATAAAGTCGATTTTCTTGTATAAACACATTTATCAATCGATAATGAGTTGCTTCAAATCATTAAATTCACATATTTAAGTTAATTAACCTTCTTCATCGCACTGAAGTGGACATAAATCCATAACGGCAGTGAATTTGGAAGAATTCCGTTATCTTACATTTAAGTATAAAGTCGATTTTCTTGTATATACACATTTATCAATCGATAATGAGTTGCTTCAAATCATTATATTCACATATTTAAGTTAATTAACCTTCTTCATCGCACTGAAGTGGACATAAATCCATAACGGCAGTTAATTTGCAAGAATTCCACAACCTAATATTTAAGTATAAAGTCGATTTTTTTGTATAAACACATTTATCAATCGATAATGAGTTGCTTCAAATCATTAAATTCACATATTTAAGTTAATTAACCTTCTTCATCGCACTGAAGTGGACATAAATCCATAACGGCAGTTAATTTGCAAGAATTCCACAACCTTATATTTAAGTATAAAGTCGATTTTCTTGTATAAACACATTTATCAATCGATAATGAGTTGCTTCAAATCATTATATTCACATATTTAAGTTAATTAACCTTCTTCATCGCACTGAAGTGGACATAAATCCATAACGGCAGTTAATTTGCAAGAATTCCACAACCTTATATTTAAGTATAAAGTCGATTTTCTTGTATAAACACATTTATCAATCGATAATGAGTTGCTTCAAATCATTAAATTCACACATTTAAGTTAATTAACCTTCTTCATCGCACTGAAGTGGACATAAATCCATAACGGCAGTTAATTTGCAAGAATTCCACAACCTCATATTTAAGTATAAAGTCGATTTTCTTGTATAAACACATTTATCAATCGATAATGAGTTGCTTCAAATCATTATATTCACATATTTAAGTTAATTAACCTTCTTCATCGCACTGAAGTGGACATAAATCCATAACGGCAGTTAATTTGCAAGAATTCCACAACCTAATATTTAAGTATAAAGTCGATTTTCTTGTATAAACACATTTATCAATCGATAATGAGTTGCTTCAAATCATTATATTCACATATTTAAGTTAATTAACCTTCTTCATCGCACTGAAGTGGACATAAATCCATAACGGCAGTTAATTTGCAAGAATTCCACAACCTAATATTTAAGTATAAAGTCGATTTTCTTGTATAAACACATTTATCAATCGATAATGAGTTGCTTCAAATCATTAAATTCACATATTTAAGTTAATTAACCTTCTTCATCGCACTGAAGTGGACATAAATCCATAACGGCAGTTAATTTGCAAGAATTCCACAACCTCATATTTAAGTATAAAGTCGATTTTCTTGTATAAACACATTTATCAATCGATAATGAGTTGCTTCAAATCATTATATTCACATATTTAAGTTAATTAACCTTCTTCATCGCACTGAAGTGGACATAAATCCATAACGGCAGTTAATTTGCAAGAATTCCACAACCTTATATTTAAGTATAAAGTCGATTTTCTTGTATAAACACATTTATCAATCGATAATGAGTTGCTTCAAATCATTATATTCACATATTTAAGTTAATTAACCTTCTTCATCGCACTGAAGTGGACATAAATCCATAACGGCAGTGAATTTGCAAGAATTCCACAACCTAATATTTAAGTATAAAGTCGATTTTCTTGTATATACACATTTATCAATCGATAATGAGTTGCTTCAAATCATTATATTCACATATTTAAGTTAATTAACCTTCTTCATCGCACTGAAGTGGACATAAATCCAAAACTGCAGTTAATTTGCAAGAATTCCACAACCTAATATTTAAGTAAAAAGTCGATTTTCTTGTATAAACACATTTATCAATCGATAATGAGTTGCTTCAAATCATTAAATTCACATATTTAAGTTAATTACCTTTTTCATCGCACTGAAGTGGACATAAATCCGTAACGGCAGTTAATTTGCAAGAATTCCACAACCTATTATTTAAGTATAAAGTCCATTTTCTTGTATAAACACATTTATCAATCGATAAAAAGTTGCTTTAAATCATTATATTCACATATTTAAGTTAATTAACCTTCTTCATCGCACTGAAGTGGACATAAATCCAAAACTGCAGTTAATTTGCAAGAATTCCACAACCTAATATTTAAGTATAAAGTCGATTTTCTTGTATATACACATTTATCAATCGATAATGAGTTGCTTCAAATCATTATATTCACATATTTAAGTTAATTAACCTTCTTCATCGCACTGAAGTGGACATAAATCCATAACGGCAGTTAATTTGCAAGAATTCCACAACCTTATATTTAAGTATAAAGTCGATTTTCTTGTATATACACATTTATCAATCGATAATGAGTTGCTTCAAATCATTAAATTCACATATTTAAGTTAATTAACCTTCTTCATCGCACTGAAGTGGACATAAATCCGTAACGGCAGTTAATTTGCAAGAATTCCACAACCTAATATTTAAGTATAAAGTCGATTTTCTTGTATATACACATTTATCAATCGATAATGAGTTGCTTCAAATCATTATATTCACATATTTAAGTTAATTAACCTTCTTCATCGCACTGAAGTGGACATAAATCCATAACGGCAGTTAATTTGCAAGAATTCCACAACCTAATATTTAAGTATAAAGTCGATTTTCTTGTATATACACATTTATCAATCGATAATGAGTTGCTTCAAATCATTAAATTCACATATTTAAGTTAATTACCTTTTTCATCGCACTGAAGTGGACATAAATCCGTAACGGCAGTTAATTTGCAAGAATTCCACAACCTAATATTTAAGTATAAAGTCGATTTTCTTGTATATACACATTTATCAATCGATAATGAGATGCTTCAAATCATAAAATTCACATATTTAAGTTAATTAACCTTCTTCATCGCACTGAAGTGGACATAAATCCATAACGGCAGTTAATTTGCAAGAATTCCACAACCTTATATTTAAGTATAAAGTCGATTTTCTTGTATAAACACATTTATCAATCGATAATGAGTTGCTTCAAATCATTAAATTCACATATTTAAGTTAATTAACCTTCTTCATCGCACTGAAGTGGACATAAATCCATAACGGCAGTTAATTTGCAAGAATTCCACAACCTAATATTTAAGTATAAAGTCGATTTTCTTGTATAAACACATTTATCAATCGATAATGAGTTGCTTCAAATCATTATATTCACATATTTAAGTTAATTAACCTTCTTCATCGCACTGAAGTGGACATAAATCCATAACGGCAGTTAATTTGCAAGAATTCCACAACCTAATATTTAAGTATAAAGTCGATTTTCTTGTATAAACACATTTATCAATCGATAATGAGTTGCTTCAAATCATTAAATTCACATATTTAAGTTAATTAACCTTCTTCATCGCACTGAAGTGGACATAAATCCATAACGGCAGTTAATTTGCAAGAATTCCACAACCTAATATTTAAGTATAAAGTCGATTTTCTTGTATAAACACATTTATCAATCGATAATGAGTTGCTTCAAATCATTATATTCACATATTTAAGTTAATTAACCTTCTTCATCGCACTGAAGTGGACATAAATCCATAACGGCAGTTAATTTGCAAGAATTCCACAACCTTATATTTAAGTATAAAGTCGATTTTCTTGTATAAACACATTTATCAATCGATAATGAGTTGCTTCAAATCATTATATTCACATATTTAAGTTAATTAACCTTCTTCATCGCACTGAAGTGGACATAAATCCATAACGGCAGTTAATTTGCAAGAATTCCACAACCTAATATTTAAGTATAAAGTCGATTTTCTTGTATAAACACATTTATCAATCGATAATGAGTTGCTTCAAATCATTATATTCACATATTTAAGTTAATTAACCTTCTTCATCGCACTGAAGTGGACATAAATCCATAACGGCAGTTAATTTGCAAGAATTCCACAACCTAATATTTAAGTATAAAGTCGATTTTCTTGTATAAACACATTTATCAATCGATAATGAGTTGCTTCAAATCATTAAATTCACATATTTAAGTTAATTAACCTTCTTCATCTCACTGGAGTGGACATAAAGCCATAACGGCAGTGAATTTGCAAGAATTCAACAACCTAATATTTAAGTATAAAGTCGATTTAATCGATAATGAGTTGCTTCAAATCATTATATTCACATTTTTAAGTTAATTAACCTTCTTCATCGCACTGGAGTGGACATAAATCCATAACGGCAGTTATTTTGCAAGAATTCCACAACCTAATATTTAAGTATAAAGTCGATTTTCTTGTATATACACATTTATCAATCGATAATGAGTTGCTTCAAATCATTATATTCACATATTTAAGTTAATTAACCTTCTTCATCGCACTGGAGTGGACATAAATCCATAACGGCAGTTAATTTGCAAGAATTCCACAACCTTATGTTTAAGTATAAAGTCGATTTTCTTGTATATACACATTTATCAATCGATAATGAGTTGCTTCAAATCATAAAATTCACATATTTAAGTTAATTAACCTTCTTCATCGCACTGAAGTGGACATAAATCCATAACGGCAGTTAATTTGCAAGAATTCCACAACCTAATATTTAAGTATAAAGTCGATTTTCTTGTATAAACATATTTATCAGTCGATAATAAGTTGCTTCAAATCATTATATTCACATATTTAAGTTAATTAACCTTCTTCATCGCACTGAAGTGGACATAAATCCATAACGGCAGTTAATTTGCAAGAATTCCACAACCTAATATTTAAGTATAAAGTCGATTTTCTTGTATAAACACATTTATCAATCGATAATGAGTTGCTTCAAATCAATTTATTCACATATTTAAGTTAATTAACCTTCTTCATCGCGCTGAAGTGGACATATATCCATAACGGCAGTGAATTTGCAAGAATTCCACAACCTAATATTTAAGCATAAAGTCGATTTTCTTGTATAAACACATTTATCAGTTGATAATGAGTTGCTTCAAATCATTAAATTCACATATTTAAGTTAATTAACCTTCTTCGTCGCACTGAAGTGGACATAAATCCACAACGGCAGTTAATTTGCAAGAATTCCACAACCTAATATTTAAAAATGAAGTAGATTTTCTTGTATAAACACATTTATCAGTCGATAATGAGTTGCTTCAAATCATTAAATTCACATATTTAAGTTAATTAACCTTCTTCATCGCACTGAAGTGGACATAAATCCATAACGGCAGTTAATTTGCAAGAATTCCACAACCTAATATTTAAGTATAAAGTCGATTTTCTTGTATAAACACATTTATCAATCGATAATGAGTTGCTTCAAATCATTATATTCACATATTTAAGTTAATTAACCTTCTTCATCGCACTGAAGTGGACATAAATCCATAACGGCAGTTAATTTGCAAGAATTCCACAACCTTATGTTTAAGTATAAAGTCGATTTTCTTGTATAAACACATTTATCAATCGATAATGAGTTGCTTCAAATCATTAAATTCACATATTTAAGTTAATTAACCTTCTTCATCGCACTGAAGTGGACATAAATCCATAACGGCAGTGAATTTGCAAGAATTCCACAACCTTATGTTTAAGTATAAAGTCGATTTTCTTGTATAAACACATTTATCAATCGATAATGAGTTGCTTCAAATCATTAAATTCACATATTTAAGTTAATTAACCTTCTTCATCGCACTGAAGTGGACATAAATCCATAACGGCAGTTAATTTGCAAGAATTCCACAACCTAATATTTAAGTATAAAGTCGATTTTCTTGTATAAACACATTTATCAATCGATAATGAGTTGCTTCAAATCATTAAATTCACATATTTAAGTTAATTAACCTTCTTCATCGCACTGAAGTGGACATAAATCCATAACGGCAGTTAATTTGCAAGAATTCCACAACCTAATATTTAAGTATAAAGTCGATTTTCTTGTATAAACACATTTATCAATCGATAATGAGTTGCTTCAAATCATTATATTCACATATTTAAGTTAATTAACCTTCTTCATCGCACTGAAGTGGACATAAATCCATAACGGCAGTTAATTTGCAAGAATTCCACAACCTAATATTTAAGTATAAAGTCGATTTTCTTGTATAAACACATTTATCAATCGATAATGAGTTGCTTCAAATCATTATATTCACATATTTAAGTTAATTAACCTTCTTCATCGCACTGAAGTGGACATAAATCCATAACGGCAGTTAATTTGCAAGAATTCCACAACCTTATGTTTAAGTATAAAGTCGATTTTCTTGTATAAACACATTTATCAATCGATAATGAGTTGCTTCAAATCATTATATTCACATATTTAAGTTAATTAACCTTCTTCATCGCACTGAAGTGGACATAAATCCATAACGGCAGTTAATTTGCAAGAATTCCACAACCTAATATTTAAGTATAAAGTCGATTTTCTTGTATAAACACATTTATCAATCGATAATGAGTTGCTTCAAATCATTATATTCACATATTTAAGTTAATTAACCTTCTTCATCGCACTGAAGTGGACATAAATCCATAACGGCAGTTAATTTGCAAGAATTCCACAACCTAATATTTAAGTATAAAGTCGATTTTCTTGTATAAACACATTTATCAATCGATAATGAGTTGCTTCAAATCATTATATTCACATATTTAAGTTAATTAACCTTCTTCATCGCACTGAAGTGGACATAAATCCATAACGGCAGTTAATTTGCAAGAATTCCACAACCTCATATTTAAGTATAAAGTCGATTTTCTTGTATAAACACATTTATCAATCGATAATGAGTTGCTTCAAATCATTATATTCACATATTTAAGTTAATTAACCTTCTTCATCGCACTGAAGTGGACATAAATCCATAACGGCAGTTAATTTGCAAGAATTCCACAACCTCATATTTAAGTATAAAGTCGATTTTCTTGTATAAACACATTTATCAATCGATAATGAGTTGCTTCAAATCATTATATTCACATATTTAAGTTAATTAACCTTCTTCATCGCACTGAAGTGGACATAAATCCATAACGGCAGTTAATTTGCAAGAATTCCACAACCTAATATTTAAGTATAAAGTCGATTTTCTTGTATAAACACATTTATCAATCGATAATGAGTTGCTTCAAATCATTATATTCACATATTTAAGTTAATTAACCTTCTTCATCGCACTGAAGTGGACATAAATCCATAACGGCAGTTAATTTGCAAGAATTCCACAACCTAATATTTAAGTATAAAGTCGATTTTCTTGTATAAACACATTTATCAATCGATAATGAGTTGCTTCAAATCATTAAATTCACATATTTAAGTTAATTAACCTTCTTCATCGCACTGAAGTGGACATAAATCCATAACGGCAGTTAATTTGCAAGAATTCCACAACCTCATGTTTAAGTATAAAGTCGATTTTCTTGTATAAACACATTTATCAATCGATAATGAGTTGCTTCAAATCATTAAATTCACATATTTAAGTTAATTAACCTTCTTCATCGCACTGAAGTGGACATAAATCCATAACGGCAGTTAATTTGCAAGAATTCCACAACCTAATATTTAAGTATAAAGTCGATTTTCTTGTATAAACACATTTATCAATCGATAATGAGTTGCTTCAAATCATTAAATTCACATATTTAAGTTAATTAACCTTCTTCATCGCACTGAAGTGGACATAAATCCATAACGGCAGTTAATTTGCAAGAATTCTACAACCTTATATTTAAGTATAAAGTCGATTTTCTTGTATAAACACATTTATCAATCGATAATGAGTTGCTTCAAATCATTATATTCACATATTTAAGTTAATTAACCTTCTTCATCGCACTGAAGTGGACATAAATCCATAACGGCAGTTAATTTGCAAGAATTCCACAACCTAATATTTAAGTATAAAGTCGATTTTCTTGTATAAACACATTTATCAATCGATAATGAGTTGCTTCAAATCATTAAATTCACATATTTAAGTTAATTAACCTTCTTCATCGCACTGAAGTGGACATAAATCCATAACGGCAGTTAATTTGCAAGAATTCCACAACCTAATATTTAAGTATAAAGTCGATTTTCTTGTATAAACACATTTATCAATCGATAATGAGTTGCTTCAAATCATTAAATTCACATATTTAAGTTAATTAACCTTCTTCATCGCACTGAAGTGGACATAAATCCATAACGGCAGTTAATTTGCAAGAATTCCACAACCTAATATTTAAGTATAAAGTCGATTTTCTTGTATAAACACATTTATCAATCGATAATGAGTTGCTTCAAATCATTAAATTCACATATTTAAGTTAATTAACCTTCTTCATCGCACTGAAGTGGACATAAATCCATAACGGCAGTTAATTTGCAAGAATTCCACAACCTTATGTTTAAGTATAAAGTCGATTTTCTTGTATAAACACATTTATCAATCAATAATGAGTTGCTTCAAATCATTAAATTCACATATTTAAGTTAATTAACCTTCTTCATCGCACTGAAGTGGACATAAATCCATAACGGCAGTGAATTTGCAAGAATTCCACAACCTTATATTTAAGTATAAAGTCGATTTTCTTGTGTAAACACATTTATCAATCGATAATAAGTTGCTTCAAATAATTAAATTCACATATTTACGTTAATAAACCTTCTTCATCGCACTGAAGTGGACATAAATCCATAACGGCAGTTAATTTGCAAGAATTCCACAACCTTATTTTTAAGTATAAAGTCGATTTTCTTATATATACACATTTATCAAGAGATAATGAATTGCTTCAAATCATTAAATTCACATATTTAAGTTAATTAACCTTCTTCATCGCTCTGAAGTGGACACAAATTTATAACGGCAGTTAATTTGCAAGAATTCCACAACCTAATATTTAAGTATAAAGTCGATTTTCTTGTATAAACACATTTATCAATCGATAATGAGTTGCTTCAAATCATTATATTCACATATTTAAGTTAATTAACCTTCTTCATCGCACTGAAGTGGACATAAATCCATAACGGCAGTTAATTTGCAAGAATTCCACAACCTTTTGTTTAAGTATAAAGTCGATTTTCTTATATATACACATTTATCAATCGATAATGAGATGCTTCAAATCATTAAATTCACATATTTAAGTTAATTAACCTTCTTCATCGCACTGAAGTGGACATAAATCCATAACGGCAGTTAATTTGCAAGAATTCCACAACCTAATATTTAAGTATAAAGTCGATTTTCTTGTATAAACACATTTATCAATCGATAATGAGTTGCTTCAAATCATTATATTCACATATTTAAGTTAATTAACCTTCTTCATCGCACTGAAGTGGACATAAATCCATAACGGCAGTTAATTTGCAAGAATTCCACAACCTAATATTTAAGTATAAAGTCGATTTTCTTGTATAAACACATTTATCAATCGATAATGAGTTGCTTCAAATCATTATATTCACATATTTAAGTTAATTAACCTTCTTCATCGCACTGAAGTGGACATAAATCCATAACGGCAGTTAATTTGCAAGAATTCCACAACCTAATATTTAAGTATAAAGTCGATTTTCTTGTATATACACATTTATCAATCGATAATGAGTTGCTTCAAATCATTATATTCACATATTTAAGTTAATTAACCTTCTTCATCGCACTGAAGTGGACATAAATCCATAACGGCAGTTAATTTGCAAGAATTCCACAACCTCATATTTAAGTATAAAGTCGATTTTCTTGTATAAACACATTTACCAATCGATAATGAGTTGCTTCAAATCATTATATTCACATATTTAAGTTAATTAACCTTCTTCATCGCACTGAAGTGGACATAAATCCATAACTGCAGTTAATTTGCAAGAATTCCACAACCTAATATTTAAGTATAAAGTCGATTTTCTTGTATAAACACATTTATCAATCGATAATGAGATGCTTCAAATCATTAAATTCACATATTTAAGTTAATTAACCTTCTTCATCGCACTGAAGTGGACATAAATCCATAACGGCAGTTAATTTGCAAGAATTCCACAACCTAATATTTAAGTATAAAGTCGATTTTCTTGTATAAACACATTTATCAATCGATAATGAGATGCTTCAAATCATTAAATTCACATATTTAAGTTAATCAACCTTCTTCATCGCACTGAAGTGGACATAAATCCATAACGACAGTGAATTTGCAAGAATTCCACAACCTCATGTTTAAGTATAAAGTCGATTTTCTTGTATATACACATTTATCAATCGATAATGAGTTGCTTCAAATCATTATATTCACATATTTAAGTTAATTAACCTTCTTCATCGCACTGAAGTGGACATAAATCCATAACTGCAGTTAATTTGCAAGAATTCCACAACCTAATATTTAAGTATAAAGTCGATTTTCTTGTATAAACACATTTATCAATCGATAATGAGATGCTTCAAATCATTAAATTCACATATTTAAGTTAATTAACCTTCTTCATCGCACTGAAGTGGACATAAATCCATAACGGCAGTTAATTTGCAAGAATTCCACAACCTAATATTTAAGTATAAAGTCGATTTTCTTGTATAAACACATTTATCAATCGATAATGAGTTGCTTCAAATCATTAAATTCACATATTTAAGTTAATTAACCTTCTTCATCGCACTGAAGTGGACATAAATCCATAACGGCAGTTAATTTGCAAGAATTCCACAACCTTATATTTAAGTATAAAGTCGATTTTCTTGTATAAACACATTTATCAATCGATAATGAGTTGCTTCAAATCATTATATTCACATATTTAAGTTAATTAACCTTCTTCATCGCACTGAAGTGGACATAAATCCATAACGGCAGTTAATTTGCAAGAATTCCACAACCTTATATTTAAGTATAAAGTCGATTTTCTTGTATAAACACATTTATCAATCGAAAATGAGTTGCTTCAAATCATTAAATTCACATATTTAAGTTAATTAACCTTCTTCATCGCACTGAAGTGGACATAAATCCATAACGGCAGTTAATTTGCAAAAATTCCACAACCTAATATTTAAGTATAAAGTCGATTTTCTTGTATAAACACATTTATCAATCGATAATGAGTTGCTTCAAATCATTAAATTCACATATTTAAGTTAATTAACCTTCTTCATCGCACTGAAGTGGACATAAATCCATAACGGCAGTTAATTTGCAAGAATTCCACAACCTTATATTTAAGTATAAAGTCGATTTTCTTGTATAAACACATTTATCAATCGATAATGAGTTGCTTCAAATCATTAAATTCACATATTTAAGTTAATTAACCTTCTTCATCGCACTGAAGTGGACATAAATCCATAACGGCAGTTAATTTGCAAGAATTCCACAACCTAATATTTAAGTATAAAGTCGATTTTCTTGTATAAACACATTTATCAATCGATAATGAGTTGCTTCAAATCATTATATTCACATATTTAAGTTAATTAACCTTCTTCATCGCACTGAAGTGGACATAAATCCATAACGGCAGTTAATTTGCAAGAATTCCACAACCTAATATTTAAGTATAAAGTCGATTTTCTTGTATAAACACATTTATCAATCGATAATGAGTTGCTTCAAATCATTAAATTCACATATTTAAGTTAATTAACCTTCTTCATCGCACTGAAGTGGACATAAATCCATAACGGCAGTTAATTTGCAAGAATTCCACAACCTAATATTTAAGTATAAAGTCGATTTTCTTGTATAAACACATTTATCAATCGATAATGAGTTGCTTCAAATCATTAAATTCACATATTTAAGTTAATTAACCTTCTTCATCGCACTGAAGTGGACATAAAGCCATAACGGCAGTTAATTTGCAAGAATTCCACAACCTAATATTTAAGTATAAAGTCGATTTTCTTGTATATACACATTTATCAATCGATAATCAGTTACTTCAAATCATTAAATTCACATATTTAAGTTAATTAACCTTCTTCATCGAACTGAAGTGGACATAAATCCATAACGGCAGTTAATTTGCAAGAATTCCACAACCTTATTTTAAAGTATAAAGTCGATTTTTTGTATATACACATTTATCAATCGATAATGAGTTGCTTCATATCATTAAATTCACATATTTAAGTTAATTAACCTTCTTCATCGCACTGAAGTGGACATAAATCCATAACGGCAGTTAATTTGCAAGAACTCCACAACCTAATATTTAAGTATAAAGTCGATTTTCTTGTATAAACACATTTATCAATCGATAATGAGTTGCTTCAAATCATTATATTCACATATTTAAGTTAATTAACCTTCTTCATCGCGCTGAAGTGGACATAAATCCATAACGGCAGTTAATTTGCAAGAATTCCACAACGAATAAAGTCGATTTTCTTGTATAAACACATTTATCAGTCGATAATGAGTTGCTTCAAATCATTAAATTCACATATTTAAGTTAATTAACCTTCTTCATCGCACTGAAGTGGACATAAATCCATAACGGCAGTTAATTTGCAAGAATTCCACAACCTAATATTTAAGTATAAAGTCGATTTTCTTGTATAAACACATTTATCAATCGATAATGAGTTGCTTCAAATCATTAAATTCACATATTTAAGTTAATTAACCTTCTTCATCGCACTGAAGTGGACATAAATCCATAACGGCAGTTAATTTGCAAGAATTCCACAACCTAATATTTAAGTATAAAGTCGATTTTCTTGTATAAACACATTTATCAATCGATAATGAGTTGCTTCAAATCATTAAATTCACATATTTAAGTTAATTAACCTTCTTCATCGCACTGAAGTGGACATAAATCCATAACGGCAGTTAATTTGCAAGAATTCCACAACCTAATATTTAAGTATAAAGTCGATTTTCTTGTATAAACACATTTATCAATCGATAATGAGTTGCTTCAAATCATTAAATTCACATATTTAAGTTAATTAACCTTCTTCATCGCACTGAAGTGGACATAAATCCATAACGGCAGTTAATTTGCAAGAATTCCACAACCTAATATTTAAGTATAAAGTCGATTTTCTTGTATAAACACATTTATCAATCGATAATGAGTTGCTTCAAATCATTAAATTCACATATTTAAGTTAATTAACCTTCTTCATCGCACTGAAGTGGACATAAATCCATAACGGCAGTTAATTTGCAAGAATTCCACAACCTAATATTTAAGTATAAAGTCGATTTTCTTGTATAAACACATTTATCAATCGATAATGAGTTGCTTCAAATCATTAAATTCACATATTTAAGTTAATTAACCTTCTTCATCGCACTGAAGTGGACATAAATCCATAACGGCAGTTAATTTGCAAGAATTCCACAACCTAATATTTAAGTATAAAGTCGATTTTCTTGTATAAACACATTTATCAATCGATAATGAGTTGCTTCAAATCATTATATTCACATATTTAAGTTAATTAACCTTCTTCATCGCACTGAAGTGGACATAAATCCATAACGGCAGTTAATTTGCAAGAATTCCACAACCTAATATTTAAGTATAAAGTCGATTTTCTTGTATAAACACATTTATCAATCGATAATGAGTTGCTTCAAGTCATTAAATTCACATATTTAAGTTAATTAACCTTCTTCATCGCACTGAAGTGGACATAAATCCATAACGGCAGTTAATTTGCAAGAATTCCACAACCTAATATTTAAGTATAAAGTCGATTTTCTTGTATAAACACATTTATCAATCGATAATGAGTTGCTTCAAATCATTAAATTCACATATTTAAGTTAATTAACCTTCTTCATCACACTGAAGTGGACATAAATCCATAACGGCAGTTAATTTGCAAGAATTCCACAACCTAATATTTAAGTATAAAGTCGATTTTCTTGTATAAACACATTTATCAATCGATAATGAGTTGCTTCAAATCATTATATTCACATATTTAAGTTAATTAACCTTCTTCATCGCACTGAAGTGGACATAAATCCATAACGGCAGTTAATTTGCAAGAATTCCACAACCTTATATTTAAGTATAAAGTCGATTTTCTTGTATAAACACATTTATCAATCGATAATGAGTTGCTTCAAATCATTAAATTCACAAATTTAAGTTAATTAACCTTCTTCATCGCACTGAAGTGGACATAAGTCCATAACGGCAGTTAATTTGCAAGAATGCCACAACCTAATATTTAAGTATAAAGTCGGTTTTCTTGTATAAACATTTATCAATCGATAATGAGTTGCTTTTAATCATTAAATTCACATATTTAAGTTAATTAACCATCTTCATCCCACTGAAGTGGACATAAAGCCATAACGGCAGTTAATTTGCAAGAATTCTACAACCTAATATTTAAGTATAAAGTCGAATTTCTTGTATAAACACATTTATCAATCGATATTGAGTTGCTTCAAATCATTAAATTCACATATTTAAGTTAATTAACCTTCTTCATAGCACTGAAGTGGACATAAATCCATAACGGCAGTTAATTTGCAAGAATTCCACAACCTAATATTTAAGTATAAAGTCGATTTTCTTGTATAAACACATTTATCAATCGATAATGAGTTGCTTCAAATCATTAAATTCACATATTTAAGTTAATTAACCTTCTTCATCGCACTGAAGTGGACATAAATCCATAACGGCAGTTAATTTGCAAGAATTCCACAACCTAATATTTAAGTATAAAGTCGATTTTCTTGTATAAACACATTTATCAATCGATAATGAGTTGCTTCAAATCATTAAATTCACATATTTAAGTTAATTAACCTTCTTCATCGCACTGAAGTGGACATAAATCCATAACGGCAGTTAATTTGCAAGAATTCCACAACCTAATATTTAAGTATAAAGTCGATTTTCTTGTATAAACACATTTATCAATCGATAATGAGTTGCTTCAAATCATTATATTCACATATTTAAGTTAATTAACCTTCTTCATCGCACTGAAGTGGACATAAATCCATAACGGCAGTTAATTTGCAAGAATTCCACAACCTAATATTTAAGTATAAAGTCGATTTTCTTGTATAAACACATTTATCAATCGATAATGAGTTGCTTCAAATCATTAAATTCACATATTTAAGTTAATTAACCTTCTTCATCGCACTGAAGTGGACATAAATCCATAACGGCAGTTAATTTGCAAGAATTTCACAACCTTATATTTAAGTATAAAGTCGATTTTCTTGTATAAACACATTTATCAATCGATAATGAGTTGCTTCAAATCATTAAATTCACATATTTAAGTTAATAAACCTTCTTCATCGCACTGAAGTGGACATAAATCCATAACGGCAGTTAATTTGCAAGAATTCCACAACCTTATATTTAAGTATAAAGTCGATTTTCTTGTATAAACACATTTATCAATCGATAATGAGATGCTCCAAATCATTAAATTCACTTATTTAAGTTAATTAACCTTCTTCATCGCACTGAAGTGGACATAAATCCATAACGGCAGTGAATTTGCAAGAATTCCACAACCTAATATTTAAGTATAAAGTCGATTTTCTTGTATAAACACATTTATCAATCGATAAAGAGTTGCTTCAAATCATTAAATTCACATATTTAGGTTAATTAACCTTCTTCATCGCACTGAAGTGGACATAAATCCATAACGGCAGTGAATTTGCAAGAATTCCACAACCTAAAATTTAAGTATAAAGTCGATTTTCTTGTATAAACGCATTTATCAATCGATAATGAGTTGCTTCAAATCATTAAATTCACATATTTAAGTTAATTAATCTTCTTCATCGCACTGAAGTGGACATAAATCCATAACGGCAGTTAATTTGCAAGAACTCCACAACCTAATATTTAAGTATAAAGTCGATTTTCTTGTATAAGCACATTTATCAATCGATAATGAGATGCTTCAAATCACTAAATTCACATATTTAAGTTAATTACCCTTCTTCATCGCACTGAAGTGGACATAAATCCATTACGGCAGTTAATTTGCAAGAATTCCACAACCTTAGGTTTAAGTATAAAGTCGATTTTCATGTATAAACACATTTATCAGTCGATAATAAGTTGCTTCAAATCATTAAATTCACATATTTAAGTTAATTAACCTTCTTCATCGCACTGAAGTGGACATAAATCCATAACGGCAGTTAATTTGCAAGAATTCCACAACCTTATATTTAAGTATAAAGTCGATTTTCTTGTATAAACACATTTATCAATCGATAATGAGTTGCTTCAAATCATTATATTCACATATTTAAGTTAATTAACCTTCTTCATCGCACTGAAGTGGACATAAATCCATAACGGCAGTTAATTTGCAAGAATTCCACAACCTAATATTTAAGTATAAAGTCGATTTTCTTGTATAAACACATTTATCAATCGATAATGAGTTGCTTCAAATCATTAAATTCACATATTTAAGTTAATTAACCTTCTTCATCGCACTGAAGTGGACATAAATCCATAACGGCAGTTAATTTGCAAGAATTCCACAACCTAATATTTAAGTATAAAGTCGATTTTCTTGTATAAACACATTTATCAATCGATAATGAGTTGCTTCAAATCATTAAATTCACATATTTAAGTTAATTAACCTTCTTCATCGCACTGAAGTGGACATAAATCCATAACGGCAGTTAATTTGCAAGAATTCCACAACCTAATATTTAAGTATAAAGTCGATTTTCTTGTATAAACACATTTATCAATCGATAATGAGTTGCTTCAAATCATTAAATTCACATATTTAAGTTAATTAACCTTCTTCATCGCACTGAAGTGGACATAAATCCATAACGGCAGTTAATTTGCAAGAATTCCACAACCTAATATTTAAGTATAAAGTCGATTTTCTTGTATAAACACATTTATCAATCGATAATGAGTTGCTTCAAATCATTAAATTCACATATTTAAGTTAATTAACCTTCTTCATCGCACTGAAGTGGACATAAATCCATAACGGCATTTAATTTGCAAGAATTCCACAACCTTATATTTAAGTATAAAGTCGATTTTCTTGTATAAACACATTTATCAATCGATAATGAGTTGCTTCAAATCATTAAATTCACATATTTAAGTTAATTAACCTTTTTCATCGCACTGAAGTGGACATAAATCCATAACGGCAGTTAATTTGCAAGAATTCCACAACCTTATATTTAAGTATAAAGTCGATTTTCTTGTATAAACACATTTATCAATCGATAATGAGTTGCTTCATTAAATTCACATATTTAAGTTAATTAACCTTCTTCATCGCACTGAAGTGGACATAAATCTATAACGGCAGTTAATTTGCAAGAATTCCACAACCTTAGGTTTAAGTATAAAGCCGATTTTCTTGTATATACACATTTATCAATCGATAATGAGATGCTTCAAATCATTAAATTCACATATTTAAGTTAATTAACCTTTTTCATCGCACTGAAGTGGACATAAATCCATAACGGCATTTAATTTGCAAGAATTCCACAACCTTATATTTAAGTATAAAGTCGATTTTCTTGAATAAACACATTTATCAATCGATAATGAGTTGCTTCAAATCATTATATTCACATATTTAAGTTAATTAACCTTTTTCATCGCACTGAAGTGGACATAAATCCATAACGGCAGTGAATTTGCAAGAATTCCACAACCTTATATTTAAGTATAAAGTCGATTTTCTTGTATAAACACATTTATCAATCGATAATGAGTTGCTTCATTAAATTCACATATTTAAGTTAATTAACCTTCTTCATCGCACTGAAGTGGACATAAATCCATAACGGCAGTGAATTTGCAAGAATTCCACAACCTAATATTTAAGTATAAAGTCGATTTTCTTGTATAAACACATTTATCAATCGATAATGAGTTGCTTCAAATCATTAAATTCACATATTTAAGTTAATTAACCTTCTTCATCGCACTGAAGTGGACATAAATCCATAACGGCAGTTAATTTGCAAGAATTCCACAACCTAATATTTAAGTATAAAGTCGATTTTCTTGTATAAACACATTTATCAATCGATAATGAGTTGCTTCAAATCATTAAATTCACATATTTAAGTTAATTAACCTTCTTCATCGCACTGAAGTGGACATAAATCCATAACGGCAGTTAATTTGCAAGAATTCCACAACCTAATATTTAAGTATAAAGTCGATTTTCTTGTATAAACACATTTATCAATCGATAATGAGTTGCTTCAAATCATTAAATTCACATATTTAAGTTAATTAACCTTCTTCATCGCACTGAAGTGGACATAAATCCATAACGGCAGTTAATTTGCAAGAATTCCACAACCTTATATTTAAGTATAAAGTCGATTTTCTTGTATAAACACATTTATCAATCGATAATGAGTTGCTTCAAATCATTAAATTCACATATTTAAGTTAATTAACCTTCTTCATCGCACTGAAGTGGACATAAATCCATAACGGCAGTTAATTTGCAAGAATTCCACAACCTAATATTTAAGTATAAAGTCGATTTTCTTGTATAAACACATTTATCAATCGATAATGAGTTGCTTCAAATCATTAAATTCACATATTTAAGTTAATTAACCTTCTTCATCGCACTGAAGTGGACATAAATCCATAACGGCAGTTAATTTGCAAGAATTCCACAACCTAATATTTAAGTATAAAGTCGATTTTCTTGTATAAACACATTTATCAATCGATAATGAGTTGCTTCAAATCATTAAATTCACATATTTAAGTTAATTAACCTTCTTCATCGCACTGAAGTGGACATAAATCCATAACGGCAGTTAATTTGCAAGAATTCCACAACCTAATATTTAAGTATAAAGTCGATTTTCTTGTATAAACACATTTATCAATCGATAATGAGTTGCTTCAAATCATTAAATTCACATATTTAAGTTAATTAACCTTCTTCATCGCACTGAAGTGGACATAAATCCATAACGGCAGTTAATTTGCAAGAATTCCACAACCTAATATTTAAGTATAAAGTCGATTTTCTTGTATAAACACATTTATCAATCGATAATGAGTTGCTTCAAATCATTAAATTCACATATTTAAGTTAATTAACCTTCTTCATCGCACTGAAGTGGACATAAATCCATAACGGCAGTTAATTTGCAAGAATTCCACAACCTTATATTTAAGTATAAAGTCGATTTTCTTGTATAAACACATTTATCAATCGATAATGAGTTGCTTCAAATCATTAAATTCACATATTTAAGTTAATTAACCTTCTTCATCGCACTGGAGTGGACATAAATCCATAACGGCAGTTAATTTGCAAGAATTCCACAACCTTATATTTAAGTATAAAGTCGATTTTCTTGTCCAAACACATTTATCAATCGATAATGAGTTGCTTCAAATCATTAAATTCACATATTTAAGTTAATCAACCTTCTTCATAGCACTGAAGTGGACATAAATCCATAACGGCAGTTAATTTGCAAGAATTCCACAACCTTATATTTAAGTATAAAGTCGATTTTCTTGTATAAACGCCTTTATCAATCGATAATGAGTTGCTTCAAATCATTAAATTCACATATTTAAGTTAATTAACCTTCTTCATCGCACTGAAGTGGACATAAATCCATAACGGCAGTTAATTTGCAAGAATTCCACAACCTAATATTTAAGTATAAAGTCGATTTTCTTGTATAAACACATTTATCAATCGATAATGAGTTGCTTCAAATCATTAAATTCACATATTTAAGTTAATTAACCTTCTTCATCGCACTGAAGTGGACATAAATCCATAACGGCAGTTAATTTGTAAGAATTCTTCAACCTAATATTTAAGTATAAAGTCGATTTTCTTGTATAAACACATTTATCAATCGATAATGAGTTGCTTCAAATCATTAAATTCACATATTTAAGTTAATTAACCTTCTTCATCGCACTGAAGTGGACATAAATCCATAACGGCAGTTAATTTGCAAGAATTTCACAACCTTATATTTAAGTATAAAGTCGATTTTCTTGTATATACACATTTATCAATCGATAATGAGTTGCTTCAAATCATTAAATTCACATATTTAAGTTAATTAACCTTCTTCATCGCACTGAAGTGGACATAAATCCATAACGGCAGTTAATTTGCAAGAATTCCACAACCTAATATTTAAGTATAAAGTCGATTTTTTTGTATAAACACATTTATCAATCGATAATGAGTTGCTTCAAATCATTAAATTCACATATTTAAGTTAATTAACCTTCTTCATCGCACTGAAGTGGACATAAATCCATAACGGCAGTTAATTTGCAAGAACTCCACAACCTTATATTTAAGTATAAAGTCGATTTTCTTGTGTAAACACATTTATCAATCGATAATGAGTTGCTTCAAATCATTAAATTCACATATTTAAGTTAATTAACCTTCTTCATCGCACTGAAGTGGACATAAATCCATAACGGCAGTGAATTTGCAAGAATTCCACAACCTTATATTTAAGTATAAAGTCGATTTTCTTGTATAAACAGATTTATCAGTCAACAATGAGTTGCTTCAAATCATTAAATTCACATATTTAAGTTAATTAACCTTCTTCATCGCACTGAAGTGGACATAAATCCATAACGGCAGTTAATTTGCAAGAACTCCACAACCTTATATTTAAGTATAAAGTCGATTTTCTTGTGTAAACACATTTATCAATCGATAATGAGATGCTTCAGAGCATAAAATTCACATATTTAAGTTAATTAACCTTCTTCATCGCACTGGAGTGGACATAAATCCATAACGGAAGTTAATTTGCAAGAATTCCACAACCTAATATTTAAGTATGAAGTCGATTTTCTTGTATATACACATTTATCAGTCGATAATAAGTTGCTTCAAATAATTAAATTCACATATTTAAGTTAATTAACCTTCTTCATCGCACTGAAGTGGACATAAATCCATAACGGCAGTTAATTTGCAAGAATTCCACAACCTAATATTTAAGTATAAAGTCGATTTTCTTGTATAAACACATTTATCAATCGATAATGAGTTGCTTCAAATCATTAAATTCACATATTTAAGTTAATTAACCTTCTTCATCGCACTGAAGTGGACATAAATCCATAACGGCAGTTAATTTGCAAGAATTCCACAACCTTATATTTAAGTATAAAGTCGATTTTCTTGTATAAACACATTTATCAATCGATAATAAGTTGCTTCAAATCATTAAATTCACATATTTAAGTTAATTAACCTTCTTCATCTCACTGGAGTGGACATAAATCCATAACGGCAGTTAATTTGCAAGAATTCTACAACCTTATATTTAAGTATAAAGTCGATTTTCTTGTATAAACACATTTATCAATCGATAATGAGTTGCTTCAAATCATTATATTCACATATTTAAGTTAAATAACCTTCTTCATCTCACTGAAGTGGACATAAAGCCATAACGGCAGTAAATTTGGAAGAATTCTACAACCTAATATTTAAGTACAACGACGATTATCTTGTATAAACACATTTATCAATCGATAATGAGTTGCTTAAAATCATTAAATTCACATATTTAAGTTAATTAACCTTTTTCATCGCACTGAAGTGGTCATAAATCCATTACGGCAGTTAATTTGCAAGAATTCCACAACCTTAGGTTTAAGTATAAAGTCGATTTTCTTGTATATACACATTTATCAATCGATAATGAGATGCTTTAAATCATTAAATTCACATATTTAAGTTAATTAACCTTCTTCATCGCACTGAAGTGGACATAAATCCATAACGGCAGTTAATTTGCAAGAATTCCACAACCTAATATTTAAGTATAAAGTCGATTTTCTTGTATAAACACATTTATCAATCGATAATGAGTTGCTTCAAATCATTAAATTCACATATTTAAGTTAATTAACCTTCTTCATCGCACTGAAGTGGACATAAATCCATAACGGCAGTTAATTTGCAAGAATTCCACAACCTAATATTTAAGTATAAAGTCGATTTTCTTGTATAAACACATTTATCAATCGATAATGAGTTGCTTCAAATCATTATATTCACATATTTAAGTTAATTAACCTTCTTCATCGCACTGAAGTGGACATAAATCCATAACGGCAGTTAATTTGCAAGAATTCCACAACCTAATATTTAAGTATAAAGTCGATTTTCTTGTATAAACACAATTATCAATCGATAATGAGTTGCTTCAAATCATTAAATTCACATATTTAAGTTAATTAACCTTCTTCATCGCACTGAAGTGGACATAAATCCATAACGGCAGTTAATTTGCAAGAATTCCACAACCTTATATTTAAGTATAAAGTCGATTTTCTTGTATAAACACATTTATCAATCGATAATGAGTTGCTTCAAATCATTATATTCACATATTTAAGTTAATTAACCTTCTTCATCGCACTGAAGTGGACATAAATCCATAACGGCAGTTAATTTGCAAGAATTCCACAACCTAATATTTAAGTATAAAGTCGATTTTCTTGTATAAACACATTTATCAATCGAAAATAAGTTGCTTCAAATCATTAAATTCACATATTTAAGTTAATTAACCTTCTTCATCGCACTGAAGTGGACATAAATCCATAACGGCAGTTAATTTGCAAGAATTCCACAACCTAATATTTAAGTATAAAGTCGATTTTCTTGTATAAACACATTTATCAATCGATAATGAGTTGCTTCAAATCATTAAATTCACATATTTAAGTTAATTAACCTTCTTCATCGCACTGAAGTGGACATAAATCCATAACGGCAGTTAATTTGCAAGAATTCCACAACCTAATATTTAAGTATAAAGTCGATTTTCTTGTATAAACACATTTATCAATCGATAATGAGTTGCTTCAAATCATTAAATTCACATATTTAAGTTAATTAACCTTCTTCATCGCACTGAAGTGGACATAAATCCATAACGGCAGTTAATTTGCAAGAATTCCACAACCTAATATTTAAGTATAAAGTCGATTTTCTTGTATAAACACATTTATCAATCGATAATGAGTTGCTTCAAATCATTAAATTCACATATTTAAGTTAATTAACCTTCTTCATCGCACTGAAGTGGACATAAATCCATAACGGCAGTTAATTTGCAAGAATTCCACAACCTAATATTTAAGTATAAAGTCGATTTTCTTGTATAAACACATTTATCAATCGATAATGAGTTGCTTCAAATCATTAAATTCACATATTTAAGTTAATTAACCTTCTTCATCGCACTGAAGTGGACATAAATCCATAACGGCAGTTAATTTGCAAGAATTCCACAACCTAATATTTAAGTATAAAGTCGATTTTCTTGTATAAACACATTTATCAATCGATAATGAGTTGCTTCAAATCATTAAATTCACATATTTAAGTTAATTAACCTTCTTCATCGCACTGAAGTGGACATAAATCCATAACGGCAGTTAATTTGCAAGAATTCCACAACCTAATATTTAAGTATAAAGTCGATTTTCTTGTATAAACACATTTATCAATCGATAATGAGTTGCTTCAAATCATTAAATTCACAAATTTAAGTTAATTAACCTTCTTCATCGCACTGGAGTGGACATAAATCCATAACGGCAGTTAATTTGCAAGAATTCCACAACCTTATATTTAAGTATAAAGTCGATTTTCTTGTCCAAACACATTTATCAATCGATAATGAGTTGCTTCAAATCATTAAATTCACATATTTAAGTTAATTAACCTTCTTCATCGCACTGAAGTGGACATAAATCCATAACGGCAGTTAATTTGCAAGAATTCCACAACCTAATATTTAAGTATAAAGTCGATTTTCTTGTATAAACACATTTATCAATCGATAATGAGTTGCTTCAAATCATTAAATTCACATATTTAAGTTAATTAACCTTCTTCATCGCACTGAAGTGGACATAAATCCATAACGGCAGTTAATTTGCAAGAATTCCACAACCTAATATTTAAGTATAAAGTCGATTTTCTTGTATAAACACATTTATCAATCGATAATGAGTTGCTTCAAATCATTAAATTCACATATTTAAGTTAATTAACCTTCTTCATCGCACTGAAGTGGACATAAATCCATAACGGCAGTTAATTTGCAAGAATTCCACAACCTAATATTTAAGTATAAAGTCGATTTTCTTGTATAAACACATTTATCAATCGATAATGAGTTGCTTCAAATCATTAAATTCACATATTTAAGTTAATTAACCTTCTTCATCGCACTGAAGTGGACATAAATCCATAACGGCAGTTAATTTGCAAGAATTCCACAACCTAATATTTAAGTATAAAGTCGATTTTCTTGTATAAACACATTTATCAGTCGATAATAAGTTGCTTCAAATCATTAAATTCACATATTTAAGTTAATTAACCTTCTTCATCGCACTGAAGTGGACATAAATCCATAACGGCAGTTAATTTGCAAGAATTCCGTTATCTTATATTTAAGTATTAAGTCGATTTTCTTGTATATACACATTTATTAATCGATAATGAGTTGTTTCAAATCATTAAATTCACATATTTAAGTTAATTAACCTTCTTCATCGCACTGAAGTGGACATAAAGCCATAACGGCAGTTAATTTGCAAGAATTCCACAACCTAATATTTAAGTATAAAGTGGATTTTCCTGTATAAACACATTTATCAGTCGATAATAAGTTGCTTCAAATCATTATATTCACATATTTAAGTTAATTAACCTTCTTCATCGCACTGAAGTGGACATAAATCCATAACGGCAGTTAATTTGCAAGAATTCCACAACCTAATATTTAAGTATAAAGTCGATTTTCTTGTATAAACACATTTATCAATCGATAATGAGATGCTTCAAATCATTAAATTCACATATTTAAGTTAATTAACCTTCTTCATCGCACTGAAGTGGACATAAATCCATAACGGCAGTTAATTTGCAAGAATTCCACAACCTAATATTTAAGTATAAAGTCGATTTTCTTGTATAAACACATTTATCAATCGATAATGAGTTGCTTCAAATCATTAAATTCACATATTTAAGTTAATTAACCTTCTTCATCGCACTGAAGTGGACATAAAACCATAACGGCAGTTAATTTGCAAGAATTCCACAACCTAATATTTAAGTATAAAGTCGATTTTCTTGTATAAACACATTTATCAATCGATAATGAGTTGCTTGAAATCATTTATTTCACATATTTAAGTTAATTTACCGTCTTCATCGCACTGAAGTGGACATAAATCCATAACGGCAGTTAATTTGCAAGAATTCCACAACCTAATATTTAAGTATAAAGTCGATTTTCTTGTATAAACACATTTATCAATCGATAATGAGTTGCTTCAAATCATTAAATTCACATATTTAAGTTAATTAACCTTCTTCATCGCACTGAAGTGGACATAAATCCATAACGGTAGTTAATTTGCAAGAATTCCACAACCTAATATTTAAGTATAAAGTCGATTTTCTTGTATAAACACATTTATCAATCGATAATGAGTTGCTTCAAATCATTAAATTCACATATTTAAGTTAATTAACCTTCTTCATCGCACTGAAGTGGACATAAATCCGTAACGGCAGTTAATTTGCAAGAATTCCACAACCTAATATTTAAGTATAAAGTCGATTTTCTTGTATAAACACATTTATCAATCGATAATGAGTTGCTTCAAATCATTAAATTCACATATTTAAGTTAATTAACCTTCTTCATCGCACTGAAGTGGACATAAATCCATAACGGCAGTTAATTTGCAAGAATTCCACAACCTAATATTTAAGTATAAAGTCGATTTTCTTGTATAAACACATTTATCAATCGATAATGAGTTGCTTCAAATCATTATATTCACATATTTAAGTTAATTAACCTTCTTCATCGCACTGAAGTGGACATAAATCCATAACGGCAGTTAATTTGCAAGAATTCCACAACCTAATATTTAAGTATAAAGTCGATTTTCTTGTATAAACACATTTATCAATCGATAATGAGTTGCTTCAAATCATTAAATTCACATATTTAAGTTAATTAACCTTCTTCATCGCACTGAAGTGGACATAAATCCATAACGGCAGTTAATTTGCAAGAATTCCACAACCTAATATTTAAGTATAAAGTCGATTTTCTTGTATATACACATTTATCAATCGATAATGAGTTGCTTCAAATCATTATATTCACATATTTAAGTTAATTAACCTTCTTCATCGCACTGAAGTGGACATAAATCCATAACGGCAGTTAATTTGCAAGAATTCCACAACCTAATATTTAAGTATAAAGTCGATTTTCTTGTATAAACACATTTATCAATCGATAATGAGTTGCTTCAAATCATTAAATTCACATATTTAAGTTAATTAACCTTCTTCATCGCACTGAAGTGGACATAAATCCATAACGGCAGTTAATTTGCAAGAATTCCACAACCTAATATTTAAGTATAAAGTCGATTTTCTTGTATAAACACATTTATCAATCGATAATGAGTTGCTTCAAATCATTAAATTCACATATTTAAGTTAATTAACCTTCTTCATCGCACTGAAGTGGACATAAATCCATAACGGCAGTTAATTTGCAAGAATTCCACAACCTTATATTTAAGTATAAAGTCGATTTTCTTGTATAAACACATTTATCAATCGATAATGAGATGCTTCAAATCATTAAATTCACATATTTAAGTTAATTAACCTTCTTCATCGCACTGAAGTGGACATAAATCCATAACGGCAGTTAATTTGCAAGAATTCCACAACCTAATATTTAAGTATAAAGTCGATTTTCTTGTATAAACACATTTATCAATCGATAATGAGTTGCTTCAAATCATTAAATTCACATATTTAAGTTAATTAACCTTCTTCATCGCACTGAAGTGGACATAAATCCATAACGGCAGTTAATTTGCAAGAATTCCACAACCTAATATTTAAGTATAAAGTCGATTTTCTTGTATAAACACATTTATCAATCGATAATGAGTTGCTTCAAATCATTAAATTCACATATTTAAGTTAATTAACCTTCTTCATCGCACTGAAGTGGACATAAATCCATAACGGCAGTTAATTTGCAAGAATTCCACAACCTTATATTTAAGTATAAAGTCGATTTTCTTGTATAAACACATTTATCAATCGATAATGAGTTGCTTCAAATCATTATATTCACATATTTAAGTTAATTAACCTTCTTCATCGCACTGAAGTGGACATAAATCCATAACGGCAGTTAATTTGCAAGAACTCCACAACCTAATATTTAAGTATAAAGTCGATTTTCTTGTATAAACACATTTATCAATCGATAATGAGTTGCTTCAAATCATTAAATTCACATATTTAAGTTAATTAACCTTCTTCATCGCACTGAAGTGGACATAAATCCATAACGGCAGTTAATTTGCAAGAATTCTACAACCTTATATTTAAGTATAAAGTCGATTTTCTTGTATAAACACATTTATCAATCGATAATGAGTTGCTTCAAATCATTATATTCACATATTTAAGTTAATTAACCTTCTTCATCGCACTGAAGTGGACATAAATCCATAACGGCAGTTAATTTGCAAGAATTCCACAACCTAATATTTAAGTATAAAGTCGATTTTCTTGTATAAACACATTTATCAATCGATAATGAGTTGCTTCAAATCATTAAATTCACATATTTAAGTTAATTAACCTTCTTCATCGCACTGAAGTGGACATAAATCCATAACGGCAGTTAATTTGCAAGAATTCCACAACCTCATATTTAAGTATAAAGTCGATTTTCTTGTATATACACATTTATCAATCGATAATGAGTTGCTTCAAATCATTAAATTCACATATTTAGGTTAATTATTAATTAAGAGGATGGAGTCATGTGTAGAAGTTCACGCAAGTGAGGAAAGTTCTCTGATCGCCATTCACTTGGGAGTGGCCAGAAACGATTCTTTTACATATGACTCAAGCAGCTCACGACTTCCGGTCTTTGACCAAGTATCCTCTGGGTAGCCTAAGAACATCCGTTTGAAGGCGAGCTAACGTGAGAAGGCGAAACATCCCCTGCATAGGGTTGTGCGCTGGGTTTGGGACCCGCCACGTAAAAAAACACCCCCAATGAAAAAGCAAAACACAGCCTCGGATGAGAGACCCCCCTTTTGATGACGACCATGGCAAACGAAATAAGGACTATGATTTGAGGGCATGCACCTGGAATGTCCGGTCCCTTAATTGGGAAGGTGCCGCTGCCCAGCTGGTAGATGTCCTCGTAAAGATAAAGGCTGACATCACCGCCGTCCAAGAAATGCGATGGACGGGACAAGGACAGAGACGAGTAGGTCCTTGTGACATTTACTACAGTGGCCATATAAAGGAGCGCAAGTTTGGTGTTGGATTCGTGGTGGGAGAGAGACTCCGTCGCCGAGTACTATCATTCACTCCGGAGAATGAACGTCTAGCCACAATCCGCATCAAAGCGAGGTTCTTCAACATATCGCTGATTTGCGCCCACGCCCCGACGGAAGAGAAGGACGATGTGACCAAAGATGCTTTTTATGAGTGCTTGGAGCGCACTTATGAGAGATGCCCCCGCCACGATGTCAAAATCGTGCTTGGCGACTTCAACGCCAGGATGGGCAAAGAAGGTATCTTTGGCACTACGGTCGGTAAATTCAGCCTCCACGAGGAAACATCCCCAAATGGGTTGAGGCTGATCGACTTCGCCGGGGCCCGAAATATGGTTATCTGTAGTACTAGATTCCAGCATAAGAAGATACATCAAGCTACCTGGCTGTCTCCGGATCGAAAAACCACCAACCAGATCGATCATGTTGTGATAGACGGAAGACACGTCTCCAGTGTTTTAGATGTGCGTGCGCTCCGAGGTCCTAACATCGACTCGGACCACTATCTTGTTGCAGCCAAGATTCGCACCCGCCTCTGTGCAGCAAAAAACGCACGCCAACAAACACAAGGAAGGTTCGACGTCGAGAAGCTGCAATCACAACAGACAGCCGAACGATTTTCTACTCGGCTTGCACTCCTGCTCTCTGAGAGCACTCGTCAACAACTCGGTATAAGGGAACTGTGGGACGGCATTTCAAACTCCTTACGTACAGCTGCAACCGAAACCATTGGTTTTCGGAAAGTGCAAAAGAACAGCTGGTACGATGAGGAGTGCCGTGTCGCAGCGGAGAGAAAACAGGCTGCCTACCTCGCAACGTTACGATCGACCACAACACGTGCGGGATGGGATAGATACCGAGAGTTGAAGAGGGAAGCGAGACGCATTTGCAGACAGAAGAAGAAAGAGGCCGAAATGCGTGAGTACGAACAGCTTGATAAGCTGGCCGACAGGGGTAATGCTCGAAAATTCTACGAAAAAATGCGGCGACTTACAGAAGGTTTCAAGACCGGAGCATACTCCTGTAGAACCCCCAAAGGTGATCTAGCCACCGATGCCCAGAGCATACTTAGATTATGGAGGGAACACTTCTCCAGCCTGCTGAATGGCAGTGAACACATAGCACCAGGAGAAGGCGAACCCGATACCCCAATCGATGACGATGGAGCAGACGTTCCATTGCCCGACCATGACGAAGTTCGAATAGCAGTTGCCCGCCTGAAGAACAACAAAGCGGCAGGGGCAGACGGATTGCCGGCCGAGCTATTCAAACACGGCGGCGAAGAACTGATAAGGAGCATGCATCAGCTTCTTTGCAAAATATGGTCGGATGAGAGCATGCCCAACGATTGGAATTTAAGTGTGCTATGCCCAATCCATAAAAAAGGAGACCCCACAATCTGCGCCAACTACCGTGGGATTAGCCTCCTCAACATCGCGTACAAGGTTCTATCGAGCGTATTGTGTGAAAGATTAAAGCCCACCGTCAACAAACTGATTGGACCTTATCAGTGTGGCTTCAGACCTGGAAAATCAACAACCGACCAGATATTCACCATGCGCCAAATCTTGGAAAAGACCCGTGAAAGGAGAATCGACACTCACCACCTATTCGTCGATTTCAAAGCTGCTTTCGATAGCACGAAAAGGAGCTGCCTTTATGCCGCAATGTCTGAATTTGGTATCCCCGCAAAAGTAATACGGCTGTGTAAACTGACGTTGAGCGGGACCAAAAGCTCCGTCAGGATCGGGAAGGACCTCTCCGAGCCGTTCGATACCAAACGAGGTTTCAGACAAGGCGACTCCCTATCGTGCGACTTTTTCAATCTGCTGCTGGAGAAAATTATTAGAGCTGCAGAACTGAACCGAGCAGGTACAATCTTTTATAAGAGTGTACAGCTGCTGGCGTATGCCGATGATATTGATATCATCGGTCTCAACACCCGCGCCGTTAGTTCTGCTTTCTCCAGACTGAACAAGGAAGCAACGCAAATGGGTCTGGCAGTGAACGAGGGCAAGACGAAATATCTCCTGTCATCAAACAAACAGTCGTCGCACTCGCGACTTGGCACTCACGTCACTGTTGACAGTCATAACTTTGAAGTTGTAGATAATTTCGTCTATTTAGGAACCAGCATTAACACCACCAACAATGTCAGCCTAGAAATCCAACGCAGGATTACTCTTGCCAACAGGTGCTACTTCGGACTGAGTAGGCAATTGAAAAGTAAAGTCCTCTCTCGACGAACAAAAACCAAACTCTATAAGTCGCTCATAATTCCCGTCCTGCTATATGGTGCAGAGGCTTGGACGATGACAACAACCGATGAGTCGACGTTGCGAGTTTTCGAGAGAAAAGTTCTGCGGAAGATTTATGGTCCTTTGCGCGTTGGCCACGGCGAATACCGCATCCGATGGAACGATGAGCTGTACGAGATATACGACGACATCGACATAGTTCAGCGAATTAAAAGACAGCGGCTACGCTGGCTAGGTCATGTTGTCCGGATGGATGAAAACACTCCAGCTCTGAAAGTATTCGACGCAGTACCCGCCGCGGGAAGCAGAGGAAGAGGAAGACCTCCACTCCGGTGGAAGGACCAAGTGGAGAAGGACCTGGCCTCGCTTGGAATATCCAATTGGCGCCACGTAGCGAAGAGAAGAAACGATTGGCGCGCTGTTGTTGACTCGGCTATAATCGCGTAAGCGGTGTCTACGCCAGTAAAGAAGAAGAAGAAGAACCTTCTTCATCGCACTGAAGTGGACATAAAGCCATAACGGCAGTTAATTTGCAAGAATTCCACAACCTAATATTTAAGTATAAAGTCGATTTTCTTGTATAAACACATTTATCAATCGATAATGAGTTGCTTCAAATCATTATATTCACATATTTAAGTTAATTAACCTTCTTCATCGCACTGAAGTGGACATAAATCCATAACGGCAGTTAATTTGCAAGAATTCCACAACCTAATATTTAAGTATAAAGTCGATTTTCTTGTATATGCACATTTATCAATCGATAATGAGATGCTTTAAATCATTAAATTCACATATTTAAGTTAATTAACCTTCTTCATCGCACTGAAGTGGACATAAATCCATAACGGCAGTTAATGTGCAAGAATTCCACAACCTAATATTTAAGTATAAAGTCGATTTTCTTGTATATACACATTTATCAATTGATAATGAGTTGCTTCAAATCATTAAATTCACATATTTAAGTTAATTAACCTTCTTCATCGCACTGAAGTGGACATAAATCCATAACGGCAGTTAATTTGCAAGAATTCCACAACCTTATGTTTAAGTACAACGACGATTTTCTTGTAACGGGTGATTTTTTTGAGGTTAGGATTTTCATGCATTAGTATTTGACAGATCACGTGGGATTTCAGACATGGTGTCAAAGAGAAAGATGCTCAGTATGCTTTGACATTTCATCATGAATAGACTTACTAACGAGCAACGCTTGCAAATCATTGAATTTTATTACCAAAATCAGTGTTCGGTTCGAAATGTGTTTCGCGCGCGTGTTTTGTTCAGCGATGAGGCTCATTTCTGGTTGAATGGCTACGTAAATAAGCAAACTTGCCGCATTTGGGGTGAAGAGCAACCAGAAGCCGTTCAAGAACTGCCCATGCATCCCGAAAAATGCACTGTTTGTTGTGTTTTGTACTCTGGTGGAATCATTGAACCGTATTTTTTCAAAGATGCTGTTGGACGCAACGTTACGGTGAATGGCGATCGCTATCGTTCGATGCTAACAAACTTTTTGTTGCCAAAAATGGAAGAACTGAACTTGGTTGACATGTGGTTTCAACAAGATGGCGCTACATGCCACACAGCTCGCGATTCTATGGCCATTTTGAGGGAAAACTTCGGACAACAATTCATCTCAAGAAATGGACCCGTAAGTTGGCCACCAAGATCATGCGATTTAACGCCTTTAGACTATTTTTTGTGGGGCTACGTCAAGTCTAAAGTCTACAGAAATAAGCCAGCAACTATTCCAGCTTTGGAAGACAACATTTCCGAAGAAATTCGGGCTATTCCGGCCGAAATGCTCGAAAAAGTTGCCCAAAATTGGACTTTCCGAATGGACCACCTAAGACGCAGCCGCGGTCAACATTTAAATGAAATTATCTTCAAAAAGTAAATGTCATGAACCAATCTAACGTTTCAAATAAAGAACCGATGAGATTTTGCAAATTTTATGCTTTTTTTTTTAAAAAAAAGTTATCAAGCTCTTAAAAAATCACCCTATATAAACACATTTATCAATCGATAGTGAGATGCTTCAAATCATTAAATTCACATATTTAAGTTAATTAACCTTCTTCATCTCACTGAAGTGGACATAAAGCCATAACGGCAGTGAATTTGCAAGAATTCCACATCCTAATATTTAAGTATAAAGTCGATTTTCTTGTACATACACATTTATCAATCGATAATGAGATGCTTCAAATCATAAGGTTCACCTATGTAATTATATGTTAATTTCCACGCACTCACCGCTCTGGATTTTATCAAAATGGAGAAAACACAAGAATTCCGCAAGAATTTCACAATCGGTTTTTATTGAAAAAAGAAGGTGTTCCGATATCTTTATCACCACCTTGGAGTTTAGAAGTTTAAGATATGTACATAAGTGTTAAAAAAAAGAACTGGATATTCGCAAAAATTGGTAAACGTTGAAAAGAACTGGATATTCGCACAAATTCGTAAACGTTGGAGCTCGGATTGTATCGCACGGCTATATCAGCGGATCGCAAAAAAGGAAGTGAAGACGAACTTGTTTCTCCGCCCCTTTTGCTCCCTTTTGGTTGAGGTGAAAAATGTAGTGATAATGTCGTTATGTGTGATGTGGATTGTAGGTGGTGTAGAGATGAGTGTGGTGAAAGAAGCGTGCTAGTGACGTATGTATATTTGAATGCGGGATTATTGTTGTGGTTAGGTGTTAGGTGTTCGGTGTTGGTTATGTGTTGTGTGGGGCAGGAGACCCTCATTTAGCTATCCCGACCCCCCTAGGCGAATATTTCAGCCTAGAAGTCGTTGCAACTGCTGGAGCGTGGCTACAACGTTGCTTAGGCCTGAGGTGCGGCGCGGACGGGGCGTTTGTTGCTGGCGTCGTGTCGACGTCCCATTCTGTTGCCGCCGGATACGGGTGGATGATGTGGTTGGCTGTCGGCGCGATCGTTCATTCCGGCTTATTGGCGGTTGTCGTACTGCACCACGATGGCGGCTACCAGATTGTTGACCGATGTCGGGTCTGGTGGTTCGGTGCAACATGGTGTGGTGCGGCCACATACATATCTGGCACACGTTTCTCGAGGTACACTCCTGTGTAGTGTGGGTAGGTGCCAGACAATTGAGGCAGTGGCCGTGTGCCTGGACGACGCGCAGCCTTTGTTGTGGTGGCATACCTTTAAAAATTGCGCAGTGCATCAACCGGTGTGGTCGACGGCATATTGGGCACCTGATGCGCTGCGGCTCTGCTGCTGATATGGGCGTTGACGGCAGTGCTCGGTTTCCCGGAGGACTCGTTGATGTGGTGGTTCGGGGAGCTGCGACTGGGCCAGCCGCGACTGGGGCTGCCGTAACTGGAGGTTAGCTTCGGAGCGAGTGGCATGTCTGCATCCATGTTTATCTGTATGGAAGAGTGTTATTTTAATTGTAAATTTGTTGCATGAAGTGGATATGGGTTTGGCTGCCTCGTTGTGGCAGAAGTGGAGCGTCAAGTTGATTGACCATTATATTGTTTTGTTTGTTATTTTAAAATATTTATTATAACGGGTTTATTCGAGGGTTTTTTCGTTTAAGTTTCGATGTTATCGGCTGTCGGTAAAAAGCATAGTTTAACGAGCGGTCTTGTTAACTTCCCGGATTGAGTACGGAGATCGACTACGCGAATATGACCGTCGGAGCCTTGGTAAAGCTTCTCTATGCGGTCGAGCCGCCATTTGGTAGGGGGGAGACACTCGTCCTGAATCAGGACACAATCTCCAATCTTTGGTGCATTTTCTGTATTTTTCCATCGGTACCTCTTGTGGAGGTCCTTGATATAGTCTTCCTTCCATCGGCGACTGAAATTATGATGGAGAATTTTAATTCTTTCCCATCTATTTAGTAAGGATAGCGACTCCACGCCTGGCTCAGGTGTGGCCAGAATGGGTGCTCCTTTTAGAAAATGCCCTGGAGTTAGGGCTGTTAAATCGGAGGGATCTTGCGAGAGAACCGTGAGGGGCCGTGAGTTGAGAACGGCTTCGACTTTAGTTAATAATGTAGTGAATTCTTCATAATTAAATTTGTAGCTGCCAGCTATCTTCTTGAAGTGAGATTTGAAGCTCTTTACAGCTGATTCCCACAAACCACCCATATGAGGAGCGCTTGGGGGTATAAATTGCCAATTGATACCTTGCGGGGCGTACTTTTGTACGATGTCAGGTGATACTTGTTTAAAGAAATCCACGAACTGTTTCTCTGTGGCTCGTTGAGCTCCAATGAATGTTTTGCCATTATCGCTCATGATTTTGGATGGGAAGCCACGTCGAGCGACGAAGCGAGCAAATGCCGCGAGAAAAGCCTCTGTCGTCAGATTAGTGCATAGCTCAAGGTGGACTGCCTTTGTCGTGAAAGATACAAAGACAGCCACATAGCCCTTCATGAGAGTGGGAGATCTTAGCATGGACGCCTTTATTTGAAAAGGCCCAGCAAAATCGACACCTGTGGTGGTGAAGGGCAGAGCGAAATTGCAGCGTTCAGGTGGAAGTGCTGCCATAATCTGCGTTCGCATTTTTTGCTTATGCATAGTGCAGATCTTGCACATGAAAATGCATTTCTTGATTTGGGGCTTCAGACGTGGGATGTAATACTCTTGTCGTACCATATGTTGCATGAGGCGATGTTCGGCGTGTAGCATTAATATGTGGATGTATTTCAGGAATAATGTGGCAAATGGAGACTTCTCAGGTATGATTATGGGGTGGCGTTCGTTATACGTAAGGCTGGAATTAGCAAGCCGGCCGTTTGCACGAAGCAGACCTTTCGTGTCTATAAATGGGTTTAGTACTAAGAGTGAGCTCTTTTTGTCAATTGGCTTCGATTCTCTTAGTAACCCCAGGTCGCGGCTGAAGTAGCGCGCTTGGGTTGATGCGATAAGAGCGACCTTTGCTTTTTGTAAGTCTTGGTGCGTCAACGTATCGCATTGGGGGCAAGTTGCTCCCTTTACCTTAAGTTTGAGTCGCTCTGTGAATTTGAGAATATAGGCGACTACTCTGAGTGCTCGGGGGAACGATGAAAATCGTTCAAGGATGTCATTATCATCCAATATTGTGTGGTAGGTGTCGATTTTTCGACTTTCGGGGGCAATTATGTTGCGCATTGGCGATTGTGGCCAGGAATCGGGAGATTCTGTTAACCACCGGGGGCCATTCCACCATAGGGTGGTGGTGGCGAGATGCAGGGGTTTGGACCCTCTTGTACCTAGATCAGCAGGATTGTCAGCACTGGCAACGTGTCGCCAAGTGGCTGATCCTACTAGGTCAAGTATTTGCGCCGTTCTATTAGAAATATATGTTTTCCACGCGTGTGGTGGTTTTTCTAACCAGGCTAGAACTATTTCGGAATCAGACCATAGATATAATTTGAATTTTGCCATGTTTAAGTGGGTCTGCACTATGGAAACCAGCTTTGCTAGTAGCAGAGCGCCACAGAGTTCAAGTCGTGGTAGACTTATGGTTTTCAGAGGCGCAACTTTTGCTTTTGCCACTAGTAGGTGGCTTGTAGTTGCAATATCGCTTTGTGTGCGCACATATATAGTGGCACAATATGCCTTTTCAGAGGCGTCTGGCACTTTGTATTCGGGGGAATAGTTTACCCACCGTGGAATTTGTATCTGCGAAATGCCGGTCAGATTATTAGCGAACTGGGACCATCTTTCTAAGCGAAGAGGTTTCACTTGTTCGTCCCAGTCAGTTCCGTCTAGCCATAATTCTTGGATCAGGATTTTCGCTTGTATCATAATTGGCGAAAGCCATCCTGCGGAGTCAAAAAGTTTTGCCATAGAGGAGAGAATTTGGCGTTTTGTAACGGCGGATAATGCGGATATGGACTCGGTGGGATAGGAAATCTGGTCCGATACCGCATTCCATTGGATGCCTAGAGTTTTTGTGGTACTTTCTTCTTCGAATATGAGGAAATTAGTATCCAACAAATTTTCTTTTGGTATGTCTTTTAATATATTTGGGTGATTTGCCGTAATCTTTTTTAGGGGGAACCCTGCTGTGTTGAGGGCCTTTGTCACTTGTGATAAGGACTCGTATGCTTGTGAGAGGCTGTGGCTCCCAGACAGAACACCGTCTACATACGTTTGTGTTTTTAAGATTTTTGTTGCCAGAGGAAATTCTGACTTTGTGTCTTCTGCCAGTTCGTGGAGTGTACGGATGGCTAGATATGGGGCACAGTTTACGCCAAAGGTAACTGTTTTTAACTTGAAGTCGCGAAGTGGACTATTGGGGGATTTTCGGAAAATAATGCGCTGAAAATCTTGATCGTCTTTATGTACGACTATTTGTCTATACATTTTTTCGACGTCCCCGTTGAATACGTATTTGAATATACGCCAGTTTAGAATAAGCAGCATTAAATCAGGTTGGAGCGTGGGTCCCGTAAACAGGATATCGTTTAGGGAATTCCCCGAGCTAGTAGTTCTTGAGGCATTGAAGACAACTCTAACCTTTGTGGTTTTTTTGTCAGGCTTTACTACTGTATGATGTGGGAAGTAGAATGAGTAATATTTGCCTTTTATGATTTTTTCACATAGGCTTACTTCCTCCATGTGATCTAAATGGAGGTATTCTTCTAAGACACCATCATAATCTTGTTTAAGCTCACCTTTTCTAAGTAGGTTTTTTTCCATACTTAGAAACTGCTGTATTGCAGAGGTGCGAGATTGAGCTAAGGCGAGTGTGTCTAGAAATTGATGTTTCAGTGGTAGTCGTACGACATACCGATCATCATCTGATCGAGTAGTTGTGGCTTTGTAAAAGTCTTCACAATACTGATCTTTTGGTGGTGTAACTGAAATGGGGGGGAGTTCTTCTAACTCCGAAAACTTTCTCAATTGTGAATTGAGGTACTCGTTTGAGATTTCCTCAACTTGAGTTGTCATTGCTGTGACTGGTTCCGCAACTAGTACACTTAGGACCCATCCGAAAATGGTATTTAGCGCCAGTAGTGTTTTCGAAATTTTTTCAACACCTTCTAGTATAATCTGCGATATAAGATCGCTGCCTAATAGAAGGTCTATTTGAGCAGGGGTGTTGCAGTTGAGATCTGCTAGCTTTAGGTGTGTAACCTTTTGCCAATGCTTGCTATTTATGTGATAGCTTGGAAGCATGTTCGTGAGTTGCGCTAAGACTATTGCATCTGCTTGAATGCGCTTATCCGCTTGGGGGGAAATTAGGGTAATGGGGCAGATTTTATTGGAGTTTTGAACTACTCTTCCGCCCATTCCCGTAATTTCAAAATTGGCTAATTTTGTAGGCAGTTGTAGCCTATTTTGTGCCCTAGACGCTATAAGCGATCTTTGTGATCCTTGGTCTATTAAGGCCCTGAGTTTAAACAGTTCTCCTCGGTGTTCGATGGAGACGACTGATGTTGGTAGTAGTACCATACTTTGGATCTCGCTGTGCAGCGTTTGAGTTTTTAATGCCTTGGAGCAGCATGGTGTCTCTTGGCAAAATTCGAGATTTTGTGTTTCGGGAGTTGCGGTTGCAACTAAACCCGTGGCTCTTTTTGAGAAAGCGCTACTTTGAGGTGTGTTGGGAAAGTTATTTAAGTGCAACATAGAATGATGCCTTTTGTGGCAATATACGCAGTTGAATTTGCTTTCGCAATTATTGAGATTGTGTGAGTGGGACAAACAATTTGTACAGAGTCTTTTTGATCTGACAACGTTGTTCCTTTCATTGATATTAAGTTTTTTAAACTTTTCGCAAGATTTTAGCTTGTGCCCTCCTTTACACAGTTCGCATGACGTTAATTTATTTTGTTCAGATGTGAACGATTGATTTTTAAAAAAGCTTCTGTTTAAACTGTTGTTGTTACTAGCTTGGGTTCTAATGAAACTTCGATTCAGGTCGTGTTGAACGTTTTTTGTTCTGACCGTCTTTTTATCTACCCTTTCCGTAATTTCGTATTGGGTAGTTAAGAAATCTTTCATCTGTTGCCACGTTGGGCATTTTCTTCGTGATGACAGCGATTGCTCCCACAGAAGCAAAGATTTTTCCGGTAATGCCGCGGAGCATATGTTTATCAGTATGGGGTCCCAATTGTCTGTGGGAATATTCTGTCTCGATAGAACTGACAAACAATTTGAAACAGTGGATTGAAGTTTTATAAACTCCTCACTTGTTTCTTTCTGAATTTTTGGTAAGTTCATTAATATGGGACTTGCTGGTCGACCAATATTCTTTCATTCTCGTATCGTTCTTTTAGAGCTTCCCAAGCCAAATTGAAATTGTAGTCATTTAATGCGAACTGTTTGACTATTACGCTTGCTTGACCTTTGGTTCTGTATCTGAGGTGATACAATTTTTGCGCTTGTGATAATTTAGGATGGTTTAGCTACACGGTCGAAAACATGTCCCGGAATGGAAGACCTCCATGAAATATTTCTGTATCGCATGCTGGCACTTCAAGCCGAATGCGTGGACTCGCTTCTTGGCTTTGAATTTGTCGCAGCTCTACTCTCGGTTGCGGAGAAGGTGCAATTGCTTTAATTAATTTCAATTGATCGGAGATCATGGCTTTTGTCTCTTCATATTGGTCAAGGCAATTTTCATATTTGGCGTAAGCCGAGGTTTTGAAATTTTCGGGTAGATCTGAGTCGTCAGTTTCTACTATCGCGTCATAGGCAGATTGGAGACGTGTCCAGAAATTGTCAATATTTTGATTTTTGATTTCTAGCACCGATTCAGAGTTATCTTGAATCGGTGAAGATGAAAATCGAGTGCAGTATCTTATTAAGCTGTCACCCTCAGAAATGAATTTAGCGTAAGAAATATCTTTTCCCCTTTTTTGCTTTGTAGCACCTTTCTTCGAGCGTGTAGCTTCTGCCGGTGTACTTGGACTTTTGTCATCAGAAATCATTTTCGGAATTTTTAAAAATTGAGTAGATTTAGAATCTTTAGAGTCTGTGCTCATTTAGTAACAATAGATTAATAAAGGTGAATTTTTTAGTATGAATTCAGATGAATGTGAAAACCCGAAAACTCTTTCACTAAATTAGAGTTTTTATTACCGAATTACCGATTATTTTATTGAAATACGCGTATGTCGTGTTACGCAGTATTTTAAAAATGTTTAGGCAATAATAACAATATATTGTACATATATTTTATATGTGTGTATATATATATATGTAAGTATGTATAGATATATACTTTTTTTTTGTTTGTTTGCGGCTTATTCGAACACCCTCGTATAATATAATTGATTTGTTGTATAATATATATGTGTGTATATTTCTTTTTTTTTTTTTAGGTTGCGGACTTATTCGTATGCCCTCGTTATATATTTTTTATATATTGTATAATATATGTATGCATATTAGGGTGATTCAAAAAATTTTTTTTATTTTTTTTTCAATTGGTACTCGCAAAAATAGGTTCCTAGACACCTCTAAGAAAGCCTCTCCAAATATGAGATTTTAATTGTAACGGGAAGGTCCTCCGCCTAACGGTTTTCTATTTTTTCTTATTATCAGATAGAAAAATTTATATCTCGCTTCCAACTACTTGAAAAAATATCTTGTTAATTAGGTTTTGTAGGAAATTGAATGCTCTAAAATATGGTCTCGTATGATTTTTTCGTAAACCCAACCGTTTAAAAGATATTAACGGTTGAAATTTGACTATTTTTGGAAAAATTCTTTATTTCTTATTAATTTTATAACTCAATGAAAAAAAATTATTATGAATGATGAAACTCATAGTTTTGTAGGAAATTTACTGCTCTATAAAAATGGTCTACGGTAATTTTTCGATAAAGTTAAGCGTTTACGAGATATTCATCGTCAAAAATCAGTGCATATTAGGGTGGATCAAAAAAAATAAATTTTTTTTTTCGTTTGGTACTCGGAAAAATAGGTTCCTAAGCACCTCTAAGTTACCCTCTCCAAAAACCTATTCGTAATAATTTTTTTTCATTGAGTTATAAAATTATTAAGAAATAAAAAATTTTCCACAAAATCATCAAATTTTAACTGTTAATATCTTTTAAACGGTTGGGTTTACAAAAAAATCATACGAGACCATATTTTAGAGCATTCAATTTCCTACAAAACCTAATTAACAAGATATTTTTTCAAGTAGTTGGAAGCGAGATATAAATTTTTCTATCTGATAATAAGAAAAAATAGAAAACCGTTAGGCGGAGGACCTTCCCGTTACAATTAAAATCTCATATTTGGAGAGGCTTTCTTAGAGGTGTCTAGGAACCTATTTTTGTGAGTACCAATTGAAAAAAAAATAAAAAAAATTTTTTGAATCACCCTAATGTATAGGGTGATTTTTTAAGAGCTTGATAACTTTTTTTTAAAAAAAAACGCATAAAATTTGCAAAATCTCATCGGTTCTTTATTTGAAACGTTAGATTGGTTCATGACATTTACTTTTTGAAGATAATTTCATTTAAATGTTGACCGCGGCTGCGTCTTAGGTGGTCCATTCGGAAAGTCCAATTTTGGGCAACTTTTTCGAGCATTTCGGCCGGAATAGCCCGAATTTCTTCGGAAATGTTGTCTTCCAAAGCTGGAATAGTTGCTGGCTTATTTCTGTAGACTTTAGACTTGACGTAGCCCCACAAAAAATAGTCTAAAGGCGTTAAATCGCATGATCTTGGTGGCCAACTTACGGGTCCATTTCTTGAGATGAATTGTTGTCCGAAGTTTTCCCTCAAAATGGCCATAGAATCGCGAGCTGTGTGGCATGTAGCGCCATCTTGTTGAAACCACATGTCAACCAAGTTCAGTTCTTCCATTTTTGGCAACAAAAAGTTTGTTAGCATCGAACGATAGCGATCGCCATTCACCGTAACGTTGCGTCCAACAGCATCTTTGAAAAAATACGGTCCAATGATTCCACCAGCGTACAAACCACACCAAACAGTGCATTTTTCGGGATGCATGGGCAGTTCTTGAACGGCTTCTGGTTGCTCTTCACCCCAAATGCGGCAATTTTGCTTATTTACGTAGCCATTCAACCAGAAATGAGCCTCATCGCTGAACAAAACACGCGCGCGAAACACATTTCGAACCGAACACTGATTTTGGTAATAAAATTCAATGATTTGCAAGCGTTGCTCGTTAGTAAGTCTATTCATGATGAAATGTCAAAGCATACTGAGCATCTTTCTCTTTGACACCATGTCTGAAATCCCACGTGATCTGTCAAATACTAATGCATGAAAATCCTAACCTCAAAAAAATCACCCGTTATATGTATATATACTTTTTTTTTTTCTTTTTTTGTTTGCGGACTTATTCGTATGCCCTCGTGGTTACAGGCGTCAATACCCTTTGTATATGTGCCTGGTCTGTATGTAACGCGCTATGGTACATATATTCAAGTAATTTTATTGCTTGTGTTTTTACGTTCTTCCGTCCGTTGTTGTAGGCGCGCTACGAATCCAAAAGAGAGTTCACCATGCGCAAGTGTTCACCTCTTTATGCTTTGTGGTTTTAGTTTTAACTTCGTATAATGTATGTATGCATGTATCTTCGAATTTATTATGTCTTTAATTTCTCTTCTTGTATTTTTATTGTGCCTTTTGCGTTTTTATTTTAGGTATACTGCTTACTGTTTTGAGGAACAGAAGGAGTATTGCGAAAAATCTTGCAAGTGGATACTTGAATTCAAATTGTTGTTAAATTAGCTTGTTACGTGTGTTCGTAACACTGGGGTAATCAAATAGGCAAATAAAATATTTATATATATATTTTTGTTTTTTACTGTTTTATATATATAGACGATATATATAAATAAAATTTGCGCGGTTTGTGCCGTTCAAACGGATTATATTAAATACAATTCCGTTTGTTATCATACATGTGTACATACGTTTGTTATCATCAATGAGAAACGATACACTTACTTTATCTCGCCTCAAGGGGTTTTGGGGGATAGTAAGCTTTTGTAGAAGTTATATGCCTGTGTGCTCCGGTTTTCCTGTTGTGCTGTCCTACGCCTGTGTGATCCAGTTTTTCTCCTTTTCCGATTTTATGTTGCATTAATGTTTTTTGCCCGATCGCGCCCGAATTATGTATTAGGTTTAGATTTTTATAACGCGGCGCGCTCGTTTGATTATGATTTGTTACTTTTTATGTATTATAATTTGTTTAAAAACTTAATTTTTATTTTATTATATTTTTACACATGAACATGTAATTATAGATATGTTCATATATATATATGTAAATGTTAATTTTTTTTTTTTTTTTTTTTTAACTGAACTTCGTTTCTGTATATTGTTTTCTGTGTGTGTTAATATTTCTTTTTATCTCCTTTTTTCACAGCACTCCGCTTAACTTTTTACTTTAACTTGGTTTTATTCTTTTTATTTCGCGTTTTATATGTTTTAACGTAACTACACTCGTTTGTATCAAAATTTGGTTTTTTTTCTATAGTGCCTTTCTGTAGGCTCGAAGGACCATGTAATTATATGTTAATTTCCACGCACTCACCGCTCTGGATTTTATCAAAATGGAGAAAACACAAGAATTCCGCAAGAATTTCACAATCGGTTTTTATTGAAAAAAGAAGGTGTTCCGATATCTTTATCACCACCTTGGAGTTTAGAAGTTTAAGATATGTACATAAGTGTTAAAAAAAAGAACTGGATATTCGCAAAAATTGGTAAACGTTGAAAAGAACTGGATATTCGCACAAATTCGTAAACGTTGGAGCTCGGATTGTATCGCACGGCTATATCAGCGGATCGCAAAAAAGGAAGTGAAGACGAACTTGTTTCTCCGCCCCTTTTGCTCCCTTTTGGTTGAGGTGAAAAATGTAGTGATAATGTCGTTATGTGTGATGTGGATTGTAGGTGGTGTAGAGATGAGTGTGGTGAAAGAAGCGTGCTAGTGACGTATGTATATTTGAATGCGGGATTATTGTTGTGGTTAGGTGTTCGGTGTTGGTTATGTGTTGAGTGGGGCAGGAGACGCTCATTTAGCCAACATATTTAAGTTAATTAACCTTCTTCATCTCACTGAAGTGGACATAAATCCATAACGGCAGTTAATTTGGAAGAATTCCACAACCTAATATTTAAGTATAAAGACGATTTTCTTGTATAAACACATTTATCAATCGATAATGAGTTGCTTCAAATCATTAAATTCACATATTTAAGTTAATTAACCTTCTTCATCTTACTCGAGTGGACATAAATCCATAACGGCAGTTAATTTGCAAGAATTCCACAACCTTATGTTTAAGTACAACGACGATTTTCTTGTATATACACATTTATCAATCGATAATGAGTTGCTTCAAATCATTAAATTCACATATTTAAGTTAATTAACCTTCTTCATCGCACTGAAGTGGACATAAATCCATAACGGCAGTTAATTTGCAAGAATTCCACAACCTTATGTTTAAGTACAACGACGATTTTCTTGTATAAACACATTTATCAATCGATAATGAGATGCTTCAAATCATTAAATTCACATATTTAAGTTAATAAATCTTCTTCATCTTACTCGAGTGGACATAAATCCATAACGGCAGTGAATTTGGAAGAATTCCGTTATCTTATATTTAAGTATAAAGTCGATTTTCTTGTATATACACATTTATCAGTCGATAATAAGTTGCTTCAAATCATAAAATTCACATATTTAAGTTAATTAACCTTCTTCATCGCACTGAAGTGGACATAAATCCATAACGGCAGTTAATTTGCAAGAATTCCACAACCTTATGTTTAAGTACAACGACGATTTTCTTGTATATACACATTTATCAATCGATAATGAGTTGCTTCAAATCATTAAATTCACATATTTAAGTTAATTAACCTTCTTCATCGCACTGAAGTGGACATAAATCCATAACGGCAGTTAATTTGCAAGAATTCCACAACCTTATGTTTAAGTACAACGACGATTTTCTTGTATATACACATTTATCAATCGATAATGAGTTGCTTCAAATCATTAAATTCACATATTTAAGTTAATAAACCTTCTTCATCGCACTGAAGTGGACATAAATCCATAACGGCAGTTAATTTGCAAGAATTCCACAACCTAATATTTAAGTATAAAGTCGATTTTCTTGTATAAACACATTTATCAATCGATAATGAGATGCTTCAAATCATTAAATTCACATATTTAAGTTAGTTAACCTTCTTCATCTCACTGGTGTGGACATAAAGCCATAACGGCAGTGAATTTGCAATAATTCCACAACCTTATGTTTAAGTACAACGACGATTTTCTTGTATATACACATTTATCAATCGATAATGAGATGCTTCAAATCATGAAATTCACATATTTAAGTTAATAAACCTTCTTCATCGCACTGAAGTGGACATAAATCCATAACGGCAGTTAATTTGCAAGAATTCCACAAGCTTATGTTTAAGTACAACGGCGATTTTCTTGTATATACACATTTATCAATCGATAATGAGTTGCTTCAAATCATTATATTCACATATTTAAGTTATTAAACTTTCTTCATCGCACTGAAGTGGACATAAATCCATAACGGCAGTTAATTTGCAAGAACTCCACAACCTAATATTTAAGTATAAAGACGATTTTCTTGTATAAACACATTTATCAATCGATAATGAGTTGTTTCAAATCATTAAATTCACATATTGAAGTTAATTAGCCTTCTTTATCTCACTGAAGTGGACATAAATCCATAACGGCAGTTAATTTGGTAGAATTTCACAACATAATATTTAAGTATAAAGTCGATTTTCTTGTATATACACATTTATCAATCGATAATGAGTTGCTTCAAATCATTAAATTCGCATATTTAAGTTAATTAACCTTCTTCATCGCACTGAAGTGGACATAAATCCATAACGGCAGTTAATGTGCAAGAATTCCACAACCTAATATTTAAGTAAAAAGTCGATTTTCTTGTGTATACACATTTATCAATCGATAATGAGTTGCTTCAAATCATTAAATTCACATATTTAAGTTAATTAACCTTCTTCATCGCACTGAAGTGGACATAAATCCATAACGGCAGTGAATTTGCAAGAATTCCACAACATAATAGTTAAGTATAAAGTCGATTTTCTTGTATATACACATTTATCAATCGATAATGAGTTGCTTCAAATCATAAAATTCACATATTTAAGTTAATTAACCTTCTTCATCGCACTGAAGTGGACATATAGCCATAACGGCAGTGAATTTGCAAGAATTCCACAACCTAATATTTAAGTATAAAGTCGATTTTCTTGTATATACACATTTATCAATCGATAATGAGTTGCTTCAAATCATTAAATTCACATATTTAAGTTAATTAACCTTCTTTATCTCACTCAACTGGACATAAAGCCATAACGGCAGTGAATTTGCAAGAATTCCACAACCTAATATTTAAGTACAACGACGATTTTCTTGTATAAACACATTTATCAATCGATAATGAGATGCTTCAAATCATTAAATTCACATATTTAAGTTAATTAACCTTCTTCATCGCACTGAAGTGGACATAAATACATAACGGCAGTTAATGTGCAAGAATTCCACAACCTAATATTTAAGTATAAAGTCGATTTTCTTGTGTATACACATTTATCAATCGATAATGAGTTGCTTCAAATCATTAAATTCACATATTTAAGTTAATTAACCTTCTTCATCGCACTGAAGTGGACATAAATCCATAACGGCAGTTAATTTTCAGGAATTCCACAACCTAATATTTAAGTACAACGACGGTTTTCTTGTATAAACACATTTATCAATCGATAATAAGTTGCTTCAAATCATTAAATTCACATATTTAAGTTAATTAACCTTCTTCATCGCACTGAAGTGGACATAAATCCATAAGGGCAGGTAATGTGCAAGAATTTCACAACCTAATATTTAAGTATAAAGTCGATTTTCTTGTATATACACATTTATCAATCGATAATGAGTTGCTCCAAATCATTAAATTCGCATATTTAAGTTAATTAACCTTCTTCATCTCACTGAAGTGGACATAAAGCCATAACGGCAGTGAATTTGGAAGAATTCCGTTATCTTATATTTAAGTATAAAGTCGATTTTCTTGTATATACACATTTATCAGTCGATAATAAGTTGCTTCAAATCATAAAATTCACATATTTAAGTTAATTAACCTTCTTCATCGCACTGAAGTGGACATAAATCCATAACGGCAGTTAATTTTCAAGAATTTCACAACCTAATATTTAAGTATAAAGTCGATTTTCTTGTATATACACATTTATCAATCGATAATGAGTTGCTTCAAATCATTAAATTCACATATTTAAGTTAATTAACCTTCTTCATCGCACTGAAGTGGACATAAATCCATAACGGCAGTTAATGTGCAAGAATTCCACAACCTAATATTTAAGTATAAAGTCGATTTTCTTGTGTATACACATTTATCAATCGATAATGAGTTGCTTAAAATCATTAAATTCACATATTTAAGTTAATTAACCTTCTTCATCGCACTGAAGTGGATATAAATCCATAACGGCAGTGAATTTGCAATTATTCCACAACCTAATATTTAAGTATAAAGTCGATTTTCATGTATATACACATTTATCAATCGATAATGAGATGCTTAAAATCATAAAATTCACATATCTAAGTTAATTAACCTTCTTCATCGCACTGAAGTGGACATAAATCCATAACGGCAGTGAATTTGCAAGAATTCCACAACCTTATGTTTAAGTGCAACGACGATTTTCTTGTATATACATATTTATCAATCGATAATGAGTTGCTTCAAATCATTAAATTCACATATTTAAGTTAATTAACCTTCTTCATCGCACTGAAGTGGACATAAATCCATAACGGTAGTTAATTTGCAAGAATTCCACAACCTTATGTTTAAGTACAACGACGATTTTCTTGTATATACACATTTATCAATCGATAATGAGTTGCTTCAAATCATTAAATTCACAAATTTAAGTTAATTAACCTTCTTCATCGCACTGAAGTGGACATAAAGCCATAACGGCAGTGAATTTGCAAGAATTCCACAACCTAATATTTAAGTATAAAGTCGATTTTCTTGTATATACACATTTATCAATCGATAATGAGTTGCTTCAAATCATTAAATTCACATATTTAAGTTAATTAACCTTCTTTATCTCACTCAACTGGACATAAAGCCATAACGGCAGTGAATTTGCAAGAATTCCACAACCTAATATTTAAGTACAACGACGATTTTCTTGTATAAACACATTTATCAATCGATAATGAGATGCTTCAAATCATTAAATTCACATATTTAAGTTAATTAACCTTCTTCATCGCACTGAAGTGGACATAAAGCCATAACGGCAGTGAATTTGCAAGAATTCCACAACCTAATATTTAAGTATAAAGTCGATTTTCTTGTATATACACATTTATCAATCGATAATGAGTTGCTTCAAATCATTAAATTCACATATTTAAGTTAATTAACCTTCTTTATCTCACTCAACTGGACATAAAGCAATAACGGCAGTTAATTTGCAAGAATTCCACAACCTAATATTTAAGTACAACGACGATTTTCTTGTATAAACACATTTATCAATCGATAATGAGTTGCTTCAAATCATTAAATTCACATATTTAAGTTAATTAACCTTCTTCATCGCACTGAAGTGGACATAAATCCATAACGGCAGTTAATGTGCAAGAATTCCACAACCTAATATTTAAGTATAAAGTCGATTTTCTTGTATATACACATTTATCAATCGATAATGAGTTGCTTCAAATCATTAAATTCACATATTTAAGTTAATTAACCTTCTTTATCTCACTCAACTGGACATAAAGCCATAACGGCAGTGAATTTGCAAGAATTCCACAACCTAATATTTAAGTACAACGACGATTTTCTTGTATAAACACATTTATCAATCGATAATGAGATGCTTCAAATCATTAAATTCACATATTTAAGTTAATTAACCTTCTTCATCGCACTGAAGTGGACATAAATCCATAACGGCAGTTAATGTGCAAGAATTCCACAACATAATATTTAAGTATAAAGTCGATTTTCTTGTATATACACATTTATCAATCGATAATGAGTTGCTTCAAATCATAAAATTCACATATTTAAGTTAATTAGCCTTCTTCATCGCACTGAAGTGGACATAAAGCCATAACGGCAGTGAATTTGCAAGAATTCCACAACCTAATATTTAAGTATAAAGACGATTTTCTTGTATATACACATTTATCAATCGATAATGAGTTGCTTCAAATCATTAAATTCACATATTTAAGTTAATTAACCTTCTTTATCTCACTCAACTGGACATAAAGCCATAACGGCAGTGAATTTGCAAGAATTCCACAACCTAATATTTAAGTACAACGACGATTTTCTTGTATAAACACATTTATCAATCGATAATGAGATGCTTCAAATCATTAAATTCACATATTTAAGTTAATTAACCTTCTTCATCGCACTGAAGTGGACATAAATCCATAACGGCAGTTAATGTGCAAGAATTCCACAACCTAATATTTAAGTATAAAGTCGATTTTCTTGTGTATACACATTTATCAATCGATAATGAGTTGCTTCAAATCATTAAATTCACATATTTAAGTTAATTAACCTTCTTCATCGCACTGAAGTGGACATAAATCCATAACGGCAGTTAATTTGCAAGAATTCCACAACCTAATATTTAAGTACAACGACGATTTTCTTGTATAAACACATTTATCAATCGATAATAAGTTGCTTCAAATCATTAAATTCACATATTTAAGTTAATTAACCTTCTTCATCGCACTGAAGTGGACATAAATCCATAGAGGCAGTGAATTTGCAAGAATTTCACAACCTAATATTTAAGTATAAAGTCGATTTTCTTGTATATACACATTTATCAATCGATAATGAGTTGCTTCAAATCATTAAATTCACATATTTAAGTTAATTAACCTTCTTCATCTCACTGAAGTGGACATAAAGCCATAACGGCAGTGAATTTGGAAGAATTCCGTTATCTTATATTTAAGTATAAAGTCGATTTTCTTGTATATACACATTTATCAGTCGATAATAAGTTGCTTCAAATCATAAAATTCACATATTTAAGTTAATTAACCTTCTTCATCGCACTGAAGTGGACATAAATCCATAACGGCAGTTAATTTGCAAGAATTCCACAACCTAATATTTAAGTATAAAGTCGATTTTCTTGTATATACACATTTATCAATCGATAATGAGTTGCTTCAAATCATTAAATTCACATATTTAAGTTAATTAACCTTCTTCATCGCACTGAAGTGGACATAAATCCATAACGGCAGTTAATGTGCAAGAATTCCACAACCTAATATTTAAGTATAAAGTCGATTTTCTTGTGTATACACATTTATCAATCGATAATGAGTTGCTTAAAATCATTAAATTCACATATTTAAGTTAATTAACCTTCTTCATCGCACTGAAGTGGACATAAATCCATAACGGCAGTGAATTTGCAATTATTCCACAACCTAATATTTAAGTATAAAGTCGATTTTCATGTATATACACATTTATCAATCGATAATGAGTTGCTTCAAATCATAAAATTCACATATTTAAGTTAATTAACCTTCTTCATCGCACTGAAGTGGACATAAATCCATAACGGCAGTGAATTTGCAAGAATTCCACAACCTTATGTTTAAGTGCAACGACGATTTTCTTGTATATACATATTTATAAATCGATAACGAGTTGCTTCAAATCATTATATTCACATATTTAAGTTAATTAACCTTCTTCATCGCACTGAAGTGGACATAAATCCATAACGGCAGTTAATTTGCAAGAATTCCACAACCTTATGTTTAAGTACAACGACGATTTTCTTGTATATACACATTTATCAATCGATAATGAGTTGCTTCAAATCACTAAATTCACATATTTAAGTTAATTAACCTTCTTCATCGCACTGAAGTGGACATAAATCCATAACGGCAGTTAATGTGCAAGAATTCCACAACCTAATATTTAAGTATAAAGTCGATTTTCTTGTATATACACATTTATCAATCGATAATGAGTTGCTTCAAATCATTAAATTCACATATTTAAGTTAGATAACCTTCTTCATCGCACTGAAGTGGACATAAATCCATAACGGCAGTGAATTTGCAAGAATTCCACAACCTAATATTTAAGTATAAAGTCGATTTTCTTGTATATACACATTTATCAATCGATAATGAGTTGCTTCAAATCATTAAATTCACATATTTAAGTTAATTAGCCTTCTTCATCTCACTGGAAGGGACATAAAGCCATAACGGTAGTGAATTTGCAAGAATTCCACAACCTAATATTTAAGTACAACGACGATTTTCTTGTATAAGCACATTTATCAATCGATAATGAGATGCTTCAAATCATAAAATTCACATATTTAAGTTTGTTTATGCGACTTCCTGGTATCTCGCCCCACAACATAACATTCATCCCACAACGCAACATTCGTCCCGCAACACGACATCTATCATACAACACAACATTCATCATACACAACATACAGCATCACACCACGCAACCTCACGCACCAAACACCACCATACCACAACACACATCGTTCGCACATCCCAACCGAGTAAAAAAGGATTGGCCAGATCGGGGCGGCACCAGTCGTTTCTTACGCCCGTAGACTAAACACGCGTCTCGCCAGCAATTGCTCTTTTTTCGTCCTTTTCATCGAGGTAGTGGTCGGAATTTTGAAAGATCCGTTCGGTCGTGTGATTGTGCATCGGCAGCCGTAGCAGTGAAGTTACAGAAAAAAATACAATACCATTACACATATATTGTTCCTCCATATTAATAAAACATCGAAATCTATGTAAACACCTACATTTATACATACATATGTATATATATAATTGAAACCCCGAAAAAGAAAATACAATAGTGCTTGAATTTTACCCTTTTAAATACACTTCTTTTAATTACGCGCTAACACCAAAGGGATACGTAATTCCAGGTTGCAAGTTGCAAGTAAGTATACCCAGGGAAAGTAAGTGCAGTGAACAAATGGTCCTTCGAGCCGCTCAGAAAGGCACCTAAATTAAACACCACAAGTGCAAAATAAAAAAGAAAGGAAAAATTAAAAAATAATACAAAAAAGTAAAAAGTGCAAAAAACAAAAAAAAAGTTGCATATACATACATATTAACAAAAAGCATTAAACGGGCGCGTTATAATCCAAAACAAAGGTCAATAACCTCAACTCCACAAAATACATAAACGGGCGCGATATAACACAAATAACTAACTAAAGAAACGAACAACTAAAGTGCAATACTAAAGTGAAGTGACAACAAATTAGAGAAACTAGAATAAAATACGAAAAAGTGCTGTGAAAATAAAACGAAATACACATGTACATATGAATATAAAACCTCAACTAGATTGCAGTGGAACAACGAAAATTCGTACATATGTACGTGCAAAAACACTAACACATTTTGGCACAGCAGACAAGGATTACAAGCAACGTGGGAAGAGAATACAAACTCAACACGGAAGAAGGAATAAAAACCAAAAAGAGGAAAACACAAACACAAGAGAACACAAAGTATTGCCCAAAAACCCTTGACGGAAGAAAAAGTGAGTCCATTCCGATTTGATTTTTTATAAAATTATATATGCGCATATGTATGCTTGATATACAGTTGAAGCTGTAAGACGGCATACAGCTATTTAGAAATAACCCAACTGTTCTATACGAAAAATCGGTTAGACGGTTCGGTATATACATATGTATGTATAGGTACCGAAATAAATGAAAAAATTACGGTACCTGCCTAACGCTTATTTTGTGTTTGCAAACACACTGTAATTTTCGAAAATCAAAAAAAAAAAAAAATATTTTCAAAGTCAAGTATTATTACTTGCATGTTCTGGTGATACCCCTTGGGCTAAAAAAGCAACAAGCAGGATCGCCTATAATAAATAAGCAAAGGCGAGCAAAAAAAAAAAAAAAAAGAACATGCAAATACATACATATGTACACAAATAAGTAAAAGTACTCCATCGTGTAAGAGACACATACATACATATGGGGCATATGCATACATACAAAAATTTATGGGCAATCCAACTTTCCGCGCCAAAGTTTATATGCCGTAATTAATATACATATATTCATGGACATATGGTACATACATAAATCAACTATAAAAAATTTTTGAAAAACTGTTGTTGTATAACTACCTGCCTTCAAACCTACTTCGTGTCTCCAAACACACTTAAAAAAAAAAAAAAAAATTTAAATTTTTTTCAAAGTCAAGTATTCTTACTTGCAAGTTCTGGTGATACCCCTTGTGCTAACAAAGCAACAAGCAGGATCGCTTTAAAAATAAGCAAAGGCAGAAGAAAAAAAAATGTAACAACAGCATAACAGTGGATATTTGTGTATGTACATATGTGTACATATGTAAAGGGTGATTTTTTAAGAGCTTGATAACTTTTTCTAAAAAAACAAAGGCATAAAATTTGCAAAATCTCATCGGTTCTTTATTTGAAACGTTAGATTGGTTCATGACATTTACTTTTTGAAGATAATTTCATTTAAATGTTGACCGCGGCTGCGTCTTAGGTGGTCCATTCGGAAAGTCCAATTTTGGGCAACTTTTTCGAGCATTTCGGCCGGAATAGCCCGAATTTCTTCGGAAATGTTGTCTTCCAAAGCTGGAATAGTTGCTGGCTTATTTCTGTAGACTTTAGACTTGACGTAGCCCCACAAAAAATAGTCTAAAGGCGTTAAATCGCATGATCTTGGTGGCCAACTTACGGGTCCATTTCTTGAGATGAATTGTTGTCCGAAGTTTTCCCTCAAAATGGCCATAGAATCGCGAGCTGTGTGGCATGTAGCGCCATCTTGTTGAAACCACATGTCAACCAAGTTCAGTTCTTCCATTTTTGGCAACAAAAAGTTTGTTAGCATCGAACGATAGCGATCGCCATTCACCGTAACGTTGCGTCCAACAGCATCTTTGAAAAAAATACGGTCCAATGATTCCACCAGCGTACAAACCACACCAAACAGTGCATTTTTCGGGATGCATGGGCAGTTCTTGAACGGCTTCTGGTTGCTCTTCACCCCAAATGCGGCAATTTTGCTTATTTACGTAGCCATTCAACCAGAAATGAGCCTCATCGCTGAACAAAACACGCGCGAAACACATTTCGAACCGAACACTGATTTTGGTAATAAAATTCAATGATTTGCAAGCGTTGCTCGTTAGTAAGTCTATTCATGATGAAATGTCAAAGCATACTGAGCATCTTTCTCTTTGACACCATGTCTCAAATCCCACGTGATCTGTCAAATACTAATGCATGAAAATCCTAACCTCAAAAAAATCACCCGTTATATCGCGATATAACTACATATTCCTCGGTTATCTCTATTACGTTTTCTCTCGGCCTTAATATATACCAACATACCAATATAAAGGCTACAAATACATACGTACGTACATACCAGTAATAATATATAGAATATATTTATTACTAAGGTCAACGAACTTAAACAAAAAAAGGAAAAGGCGTCAAAACGGAACATAGAAAATCACCAAATTATATGTACATGGAAACATTGGAAAATAGAAAATAAAAAACAAAAAGGAAAAAACACACATATTTACGTATGCGCATTTTTACATATATACCTGCTTATGGTATATACATACATATGTGCATACATCGTGAGTTATCGAAATTTCTTTTTCGCGCTCCTTTGGACTAACGTATGCAGATAAACAAAACATTTGCATACATATTTACTTGCTTACTTAAATATTAACATATTTACAAACATATAAAAATTTTATACTTATTCAGTATTATTATTTCATTTGCCTATATTGCACATTCGTATTATATACATACATATGCATGTACATATGTACATATGTGACAAGGGTACGAAACTATAAGGAAAACGAAAGCACAAACAAACATTAAGCATAACTATATGCATATAAATATATACATACGTTTATTTTTGCGTCATTATTAATTTCTTTCCTTTTGCGTTCTTATCTCCAAAGATAGACGTACTAAGGAATAATATACAAATTAATTGCGAGTATATCGCAGATACTTTTGACCAATACACGGTAACAAGAAAACAAAAAAAAATATAATAATTATATACAAATATTTTTTGATTTGACTATTTATGCTGTACATATGTACGTGTTCGAAAATTTATATAATTAATTAATTAATAATAAAAGATTCAATTCTATTATTCTTCTCATTTTTAATTACACATTTGCTCCTATTATCAATTTTTAATTGTATTTTAAAGCAAACCAATTTTAAGCTCAAAGCCTACAATTTAATTTTATAAATGCAATCGGAAAAATCAAAAGAGGTTAAACCAAGAACACCTCAATTATTAGAAATTCCGAAAATGGCTGATGATGACAAATCACAAAGCACACCTGCAGAAGCTACACGCTCAAAGCAGGGTGCCAAACAAAAAAGAACCAAAGACAATTTAGTGTCAAGGTTCATAACTGAAAGTGACAGTTTTGTTAGATACTGCACAAAATTTACTGCTTCCCCTATTAATGACAACACAGCATCGGTTCGAAATTTAAAAATTCAAAGCATAGATAGCATATGGGCACGCCTTCTGGCAGCGTACGATACAGTACTAGATACTGACGATGCTGAACTCCCAGAAAACATAAAAGCTTCGGCGTGAAAACTGCCTCGAACAATATGAAATTACGAAGGCAATGATATTGGACCAAATAAATTTATTAAGGCCATGTAGAGCCACTACTCCTCCTCCGAGAGTAGTTACGACTCAAAAAGAAGAAATAGATACAGGTATATTCTTGAAAGTGCCAACTTGTGATACTGAAGTTTTTCACGGAGGTTATGAGCAGTGGCCGTCCTTCCGGGATATATTCACTGCCGTATACATTAACCATCCCAAACTTTCACGAACTCAAAAGCTGTACCATCTCAGATACAAAACATAAAGGGGAAGCTGACAGTATCGTCAAGCGTTTCGCTTTAAATGACGAAAACTTTAATCTGGCTTGGGAAGCACTGGTCGAAAGATACGAAAATGAAAGAGTATTGGTAGACAACCAAATAACCGTTTTAATGAATTTACCAAAATTCAACAAGAAACCAGCCAAGAGTTTCAAAAACTATACTCGACAGTGACTAATTGTTTATCTGTGTTAGAAACACAAAAGATTTCCTCAGAATCGTGGAACCATATCCTAGTAAATATTTGTGCAGCAACACTGCCTGATACTGCTTTGCTACGATGGGAGCAATCACTAGTGGCAAGAAAGAAATCGCCAAAATGGCATCAAATGAAAGACTTCTTAATAACTCAGTATGAAATAGCTGAGCGAGTTGACAAAAAATAGTCAAGCCAAAAAATAATCAAAATGAGTCGAATAAAAACTTTTTTAAACCCCAGGCCAGCAATAATACACAATATAATAGGCACGCTAATAGAAGCCAAACATTTGTGACAAATCAAACAAATCATTGGCAATCATTATGTGAAAAATGTAAAGGAGGTCACAATATAAGATCTTGCGAGAAATTTAAAAAATTATCCGTTTCTGACAGAAACAATCTTGTCAGACAGCATAAACTTTGCATCAACTGTCTGTCGAATGCTCATACGACAAAAGACTGTGAAAGCAAATTTAGTTGTGTGTACTGTCAACGAAGACATCACTCACTGCTTCATATTACAAATTTTCAAAATATGAAGCAAAATCAATTCCATAAAACGACCGGGTTAGTCACTATAACCAAAAGTGGTAATCCCGAAATCTCAAATCCCGAAAAAAGGGAAGAACAACCATGTTGCTCTAAAGCAGCAAAAATTCAAGCTCTTCATTCAGAGAATGAAAGCAAAATTCTTTTACCCACTGCGGTCATCGCTATTGAACATAGAGGAGAATTATTCAAACTAAGAGCATTAATAGATCAAGGTTCTCAAAGATCCTTTATATCATCTAAAGCTCAAAATCGGCTGAAATTGCCTGTCAGAAATTCAAATTTCCAAATTTCAGGAATGGGCGGAAGAATTATCCAAAATTCGAACAAAATATGCCCAATTACCATAGTATCTCCAAATGCGGATATTAGAATAGATGCGCAAGCCATCGTTCTACCGCAACTTACAAATTTGCTTCCAAGCTGTGAAGTAAATAAAAAGCAATGGGAAAAATGCTCATATCTCAAATTAGCAGACCCCAACTGCCATACCCCATCACAAATCGATGTGTTGTTAGGTAGTGACTTAATACCTCAAATAATTCTTGAAGGTATAGAAAAAATATCCAATAAATTGTTAGCCCAAAATACAATCTTTGGGTGGATATTAAGTGGCCAAGTCACAGAAAAAATTAATTCTTTTACAACTGAAGTTGAAAATATTTCAAACGAATATTTAAATAATGAACTCAAAAAATTCTGGGAAGTAGAAGAATTGCCTCAGACTACTCAACTTTCAGATGAAGATCAGGCATGCGAAGCCTATTACAAGTCCACAACAACAAGAAACGAACAGGGTCGTTATGTTGTGCGACTACCATTCAAACCAACTTTTCCTGAAACCATAGCTCTAGGCCACTCTAGAATATCAGCAGTCCAGCAATTTCTAAGCCTGGAAAAAAGCCTGATGAAAAAAAGTGAGCTCAAATCAGCATATGATAATGTGATGGACGAGTATCTAGACCTCAATCATATGGAAGAAACTGTACCATATGAAAAAGTATCTAAAGGTAGATATTTATCTTTTTATCTGCCACATCACGGGGTAATACGTCCTGATAAACTCACAACAAAAGTACGAGTGGTTTTCAATGCCTCAAAGTGTACGAGCTCAGGCGAATCACTGCACGACGTACTATATACTGGCCCAACCTTACAACCTGATCTCATGCTGTTAATATTAAATTGGCGCATGTTTAAATACGTTTTTAATGGGAATGTAGAGAAGATGTACAGACAAATTCTAGTACATAAAGATGACCAAGATTTCCAGCGTATAGTCTTCCGTAAATCGAGTAATAGTCCAATCAGCGACTACAAACTTAAAACCGTCACCTTTGGCATCAATTGCGCACCCTATTTGGCGATCAGGACACTGCATGAAGTGGCAAAAACGTGTGAAACAAATTTGCCCTTAGCAACTTCTGTGTTACAAACACAAACATACGTGGATGATATTCTATCAGGTAGCCACAGTCTGTCCTTAGCGTGCGAGTCACTATCTCAAGTGATCAAAGCACTAAATTCAGCGGGATTTCCCTTAAAGAAAATTACATCAAATCATCCCGAAATAATAAAAAACATAAAAAAGGAAGACTTGTTTAGATACAAATTTTCTTATATTTGAAACGGCCAGTACAACAAGAACCCTAGGGATTCAATGGAATGCGATAACAGATCAATTCTCATATACAGTTGGGTCAATATCTGCAATGTCCGCTAGTACAAAACGCCAAATACTTTCCTCGGTGGCAAAACTTTTCGACCCCGCAGGATGGCTTTCGCCAATAATGATTCAAGCAAAAATCCTCATTCAAGAATTGTGGCAAGATGGCACTGAATGGGATGAACAGGTAAAACCTGTACGTTTAACAAAATGGGTACAATTTGCTAACAATTTGCATACTATATCAGAAATTCGAATCCCGCGATGGGTAAATTTCACCCCTAACATTAACACAGAATTACACGGTTTCTGTGATGCCTCTGAAAAGGCTTATTGCGCAACAATTTACGTACGCACACAGTACGATAACAAAATATCTGCACACCTCTTGGTAGCCAAAGCCAAAGTTGCACCTTTGAAGACACTCAGTCTGCCACGGCTTGAACTGAATGGTGCTCTTCTGTTAGCAAAATTAATTTCAATAGTTCAAACCCATCTGAAATTAGACTCAGAAATAGTTTTAGCATGGTTAGAAAAACCACCCTATTGCTGGAAGACCTATGTATCTAACCGAATATCCCAAGTTCTAGACTTAGTTGGCCCAGCAAAATGGCAACATGTTGCAAGTGCGGATAACCCAGCGGACCTTGGGACAAGAGGTTGCAAGCCACTGCATCTCACCAACACTACACTCTGGTGGAATGGTCCAACATGGCTAACAGAATCTCAAGAATTCTGGCCAAAGTCTCCCGCTCGTAATATAATACCGCCGGAAAGTCGGAAAATTGAAAATTTTCATATCACTCCCGAAGAGGATGATATTCTCCACCGATTTTCTTCATTTCCTAGAGCACTAAGAGTAGTCGCTTACATGCAAAAATTCACCCAAGGACTTAAACAAAAAATGAAAGGGATACCAAATGATCCTTGCGTACAACTAACGCATACCGATTTGCAACATGCCAAAGTTAGTCTCGTCACCTACACCCAAACTCGCTATTTCAGTCGAGAGAAAACAAAGTTGGTCGAAAGACGACCACTCGAAAAGGGGAGCTCTCTTCTCGTTTTAAATCCATTCTTGGACGCTAAGGGATTAATAAGGGCAAATGGAAGATTAGCGAACTCCAGCCTTAGTTATAACGAACGACATCCCATTATTATACCTGAGAAATCCCGGTTTACTCATTTATTCCTAATATACCTTCACCAGCTTACACTCCATGGTGAGCATCGCTTGATGCAGCAAATGGTCCGACAAGAATTTTATATACCGCGACTAAAGCCACAACTTAAAAAGACGGTTTTTATGAGTAAACAATGTACCTTGTACAAACATAAAATGCACACGCAGATCATGGCAGCTTTACCACCTGAACGCTGCAATTATGCTCTACCTTTTACTATTACTGGGGTTGATTTTGCTGGACCTTTCCAGATAAAGGCCTCAATGTTAAGGTCATCTACATTTAGAAAAGGGTACGTGGCTGTCTTTGTATGTAGTTAAATTTTGTAACCACTCTATCTATATCTTTAGTTTCGTAGTCACTATGCACATATAAGATAGTTTAGATGGGCTAACACACGTAATAAAAATACCCGTGTCACTCAAGTTTATAATAACAACGTAATTTATTTTTAAAGTATTTAATTTAGTACAATGTTATTTAAGGTTAAATTCTAAATGAAATGTTTTAAAGGTTTAGTGTTCCACTGTGTTTGACAAATTGTGTATGACGAAGTGGTTTAATGTCCAAAGGATCGCTGCAAATCGGTGCGGGCGGAACGCTGTTGATCGGAGTCAATAGTCGTGATGACGCGGCGCAGTATTTAAGCGAAAGAGTTGAGGGTCGAATTGTTGACGTGCGAATGTTGCTATCCCGATAGGGTAAACGATTGTGTCTCCTTTCTCCTTGTCCAGCCTTTTCGTTGAGTGAGTGTATAGGTATGCTGAGTTGTGTTGGTGTCATCAGCTGTGGTGAATTAAGCTGTCGCATTAGGATGCGCCAGTTTTACCGTGTAGAGGGGGTGGATGCTTAACTCATTTAAACATCCTGGGCCCCCTAGGCAAATATTTTGCCTAGTATTGCGTACGTATATGCTACTGCATGTATTTCGGCGTACTGCTAGTAGAGTTGCCGAGGGCGCAGAATACATACTTCAAATCCAGAAAATGCCTTTGGTTTTAAGCATAATATTTGTTATTTATTTACTTTTAGGTGCATATGGCTAGGTCTTATATTTTGCGGGCTTATCCGACTTATTATTATAGTAAACATGTGGATGCGTTGTTTGCTTTTATTCATTTTATTTGCGTTTTTTTTAAATTTCTTGTTTCATCGGTATGGTATACCGGTTGCTTAGTATTTGCCTCTTCTGTATTATCGGCAATTGTTTGCATTCAATTTATTCTTGGCTTATGAAGGATAGTAATTCCGAGCCTGGCTCAGATATGGCCAGAATAGGTACTCCCTAGCCCTGGAGTTAAGGCTGTGCCAATAGAGGGATCTTGCGAAAGAGTGGCCGGTAATTGCGAACGGCTTCATTAAAATTATAATTTTTTAAGTGGGATGTTCATGCTTTACAACAGATTCTCACCAACTACCCTTATGAGGAGCGCTTATGTAGGGGCGATAAGAGCGATATCTGCTTTTGTTAGTTTTTTTTTTTTTTTTTTTTTTTACAATTTAGGCCTCTGTGGGGCAATATTGTATGAAAAATGTCGATTTTTTTTTGTGTTTATACTTTTTGAGACACTTTTGCTATATTTTATGTTTAAGTGCTTATGCACTAATTTGGCGCTTAGTAGACCGCCACCGCTCTAGGATTTTTTTTTTCATCATTGGCGAAAGCCATCCTGCGGGGCCGAAAAGTTGTATGTCTTTTAATAATTTGGACTGTCAGAGGTGACTCTGACTTTGTTTTTGTACCAATTTGTGGAGTATTGGACAATTGAGGCTCTAGTGGTAGTCGGGCGACGTACCGGCCATTATTTGATTGAGCAGTTATGGGGGGAAGTTTCCTTAAATTTTGACATTTCCTTAATTGTGAATTAAGGTATTTGTCCCCAACTTGAGTTGGTATGATGGAAACTGGTTCTGCAACTAGTCCACTTTGTGTTTCACTGTGCAGCGTTTGAACTTTTTGTGCCTTTGAGCAACATGGTGTCTCTTGGCAATTTTTCGAATTTTGGTTTTCGGGATTTGCTTTTGCAATTATACCCGTGGTTCTTTGTGAATAAGCGCTTCTTTGGGGTGAGACGGGATATCTGCCGTAATGAAGCATTGAATTGTGTCTTTTGTGACAATATAAGCAATTATATTTGCTTTTGCAATTTTTAAGAATATGTGTATGGGACAAGCAGTTTGTACAGAGTCTTTTTGATCTGACAAAGTTGTTCCGTTCGTTAATATTTAATTTTTTAAACTTTTCGCAAATTTTAAGCTTATGCCCTCTTGTGCATAGTTCGCATGACGTGTGTTTTTTCTGTTCGGATGTGAACGCTTGTATTTTGTTAAAAATTCTATTTGATTTGTTTTTGCTTCTAGCTTGGGGTCCATTGAAGCTATTATTTTGGTCGTGTTTAATGTTCTTATTTCTGATTATTTTTTCTTCTAACCTTTCCGCAATTTCATATTGGGTGGTGAGAAAATCTTTCATTTGTGGCCACGTTGGGCACATTTTTCGTGATGAGAGCGATTGCTCCCATAGAAGTAACGACTTTTCTGGTAATGCGGCGGTGCAAATGTTCACCAGAATTGGGTCCCAGCTGTCTGTGGGAATTTTAAGTGTCGATAGAACTGACAAACAATTTGAAACAGTGGATTCTAGGTTGATGAATTCTGCACTTGTTCCTTTCTTAATTTTTGGCAAGTTTAATAGTGTCGTTACTTGATTATCGACCAGTATTCTTTTGTTTTCGTAACGTGCCTTTAGAGCTTCCCAAGCAAATTTGAAATTTTCGTCATTGAGAGCGAACTGTTTTACTATGACGCCTGCTTGACCTTTTGTTTTGTATCGGAGGTGATACAATTTTTGCGCTTGTGATAATTTTGGATGGTTGATGTAGACGGCTGTAAACATGTCCCGGAAGGACGGCCATTCTTCATAACCTCCATAGAATGTTTCTGTGTCACATGGCGGCAACTCGAGGTGGATGCCGGAACTTGCCTTTTGACTTTCTATTTGGGGCAGCTCTACTCCACTGTGGGGAGTAGGTGCAATTGCTTTAATGAGTTTTAATTGATCGAAGATCATCGCTTTTGTTTCTTCGTACTGGTCTAAGCAGTTTTCGTATATTGCGTAAGCCGAGGATTTGAAATTGTGTGTATCTGAATCGTCAGAATCTAGAATGGCGTCATGAGCCGCTTGGAAGCGAGTCCAAAAATTTGTAAGATTTTGATTTTTGATTTCTAATAACGATTCAGAGTTTTCATGAATCGGTGAGGAGGCAAATCTAGTGCAGTATCTTGTTAAACTGTCACTTTCTGAAATGAATTTAATAGCCTGTTTTGAGCGTAAAGCTGCCATTTTTGTGAAATAATATTATTTATTTATTTTATTTTAGCTTTAAGTTTGAAAATATCCGCACTTTTACTTTATTACCACCTTTTACGTCCTTATGTTAGTATTTAGGTTCACCCTAATACTTGGACTTGTGTGTATGTAAGTATGTATGTGCTTATGAAGGTACTTATGTTTTGTGCAATTGAGAGCTCGCTGAGGAGATCAATTCGCTATGTACATAAGTATGCACGAAGTTTTAGTGTGCTTATGATTATGCTTTTTCTTATATTCGTAAGGAATTGAGAGCTCGTTAGAGAGATCAATTCGCTTTTTGCATGCAATCCTGCTTGTTTTTGTTGCTCAAAGAACAAGAGGTATTGCCGGATAGATGCCAATATAGACTTTGAAGATTTATATGTTTTAATATATGTATGTATGTTTGTATATACAGTATTCACAAATTATGTAGATTTTGCTTAACTGCTGTTTGATTCTGTTTTTAACAAGAAGGATGAAATTAGGGAAATTTTGTTCCACTTTACCGCCGTGTTGTCAGTAAATTTTAAACGTTCTGTTTTTTTTTTTGTTTTTTAAACTTTAAGACTTCGTACTTTTTTTTTGTACTAATACCCAGTGTAGGGTATAATGGCACCGGGTGATTGTTTGCCGTCTATATGTACATATGTTCGCACTGCAAAGAGAGTGCACTTTGTATATATTTTTGTATGTAAATATATGTATATAAATATTATCGCATTAGAAAATTTTTATATATGTATGTATGTTTTTTTTTGTTTTGTTTTATATGTTACAACTTAACGTTTGTGCCTTTGCTTATTTGGTTTATGTAATCCCGCTTATTGTTAAGTTAATACTTGAACTTTTTTGTGTGCTGTGGAAATATTTTGTGTGTTTTAACACAACTGTAAGCACTTATCGCATATAACAAATGTTATATGTACTTATATATTACCAAACTATAAACCGAACTAAAACAGTTTGGTAATAGTTTTTTTTTTTTTTTGTATACCAACGGAATTTTGGTTAGAAACCCAAATTTAATTTTGTGCTTTTGAAACATACATATAAGCAAATATATAAATATTAAAAGGAATCGATACAACTCACTTTCCGCCAGGGAACTATGAGGGTATGTATATGGATATTTGTACGTGCGTGTGCTTTTGCTTGTGCCTTTTTCTTCCAGTCCTATACTGTGCTTGTTGTTGTTTGATGTTTTTAGAGTCTGTTTGGTTAATTCGCGCGCGCAGTTACGTATTTTGTTGGTTATTATTATTTTAGTTTTGTATTTCGCGCCCGCTCTTTTATTGTAGTTTTATTGTTTTGCACTGTATTTTTTTTGTTTTATGTATATTTCTCTCAGTTCTTTTTTATCCTCTTTTTTCTGTTGTTAGTTATTATGTTTCGCACTGCGTTTTTATGTTTATATTATGTAATAGTAACTAATTGTCCCTTCTGTTTTTGTTTTCGCAGATTTTATTTGGATATACCCTCTTTTTCTGATACCCAGGTGTGATCAAATAGTTGACATACTGTATGTATGCATAGCTTTTGGGAGCAGTTCCACTTTATTTCATTTTACTTTTTTTATTTTATTTTAGCCCACTGCGGTCTTTTGATTTGGTGGTTTTTTGTTATATTTGTTCTTTTATTTTGCATTTATTTGTCTCTTACCGACATGTATGTAAGTATGTACATATATATAGTTTTCTTGTTTAGTGTCACTGCACTTTGTTACCGAATATAGTTTTGTCTTTTAGTATAAATGTACATATGTACATATGTATGTTTATTTGGAATTTTGTACCGCACTTTTTGTCACCACTTTTATATTTATTTTGATTTTAGTTATTCCATTAGTGCCTTCTGTAAGGCTCGAAGGACCATAGGTAAATTTTGTAACCACTCTATCTATATCTTTAGTTTCGTAGTCACTATGCAAATAAAGGGTGATTTTTTAAGAGCTTGATAACTTTTTTTTTTAAAAAAACGCATAAAATTTGCAAAATCTCATCGGTTCTTTATTTGAAACGTTAGATTGGTTCATGACATTTACTTTTTGAAGATAATTTCATTTAAATGTTGACCGCGGCTGCGTCTTAGGTGGTCCATTCGGAAAGTCCAATTTTGGGCAACTTTTTCGAGCATTTCGGCCGGAATAGCCCGAATTTCTTCGGAAATGTTGTCTTCCAAAGCTGGAATAGTTGCTGGCTTATTTCTGTAGACTTTAGACTTGACGTAGCCCCACAAAAAATAGTCTAAAGGCGTTAAATCGCATGATCTTAGTGGCCAACTTACGGGTCCATTTCTTGAGATGAATTGTTGTCCGAAGTTTTCCCTCAAAATGGCCATAGAATCGCGAGCTGTGTGGCATGTAGCGCCATCTTGTTGAAACCACATGTCAACCAAGTTCAGTTCTTCCATTTTTGGCAACAAAAAGTTTGTTAGCATCGAACGATAGCGATCGCCATTCACCGTAACGTTGCGTCCAACAGCATCTTTGAAAAAATACGGTCCAATGATTCCACCAGCGTACAAACCACACCACAAACAGTGCATTTTTCGGGATGCATGGGCAGTTCTTGAACGGCTTCTGGTTGCTCTTCACCCCAAATGCGGCAATTTTGCTTATTTACGTAGCCATTCAACCAGAAATGAGCCTCATCGCTGAACAAAACACGCGCGCGAAACATATTTCGAACCGAACACTGATTTTGGTAATAAAATTCAATGATTTGCAAGCGTTGCTCGTTAGTAAGTCTATTCATGATGAAATGTCAAAGCATACTGAGCATCTTTCTCTTTGACACCATGTCTGAAATCCCACGTGATCTGTCAAATACTATGCTAAAATCCTAACCTCAAAAAATTCACCCGTTATAAGATAGTTTAGATGGGCTAACACACGTAATAAAAATACCCGTGTCACTCAAGTTTATAATAACAACGTAATTTATTTTTAAAGTATTTAATTTAGTACAATGTTATTTAAGGTTAAATTATAAATGAAATGTTTTAAAAGTTTAGTGTTCCACTGTGTTTGACAAATTGTGTATGACGAAGTGGTTTAATGTCCAAAGGATCGCTGCAAATCGGTGCGGGCGGAACGCTGTTGATCGGAGTCAATAGTCGTGATGACGCGGCGCAGTATTTAAGCGAAAGAGTTGAGGGTCGAATTGTTGACGTGCGAATGTTGCTATCCCGATAGGGTAAACGATTGTGTCTCCTTTCTCCTTGTCCAGGCTTTTCGTTGAGTGAGTGTATAGGTATGCTGAGTTCTGTTGGTGTCATCAGCTGTGGTGAATTAAGCTGTCGCATTAGGATGCGCCAGTTTTACCGTGTAGAGGGGGTGGATGCTTAACTCATTTAAACAGTATGTTTTACGACAAAGGCAGCACACCTAGAGCTGTGTTCAGATCTGACAACTGCGGCTTTCCTCGCAGCATTTGCACGCTTTGTCGGACGACACGGATTTCCCTCAAAGATTATGAGCGACAATGGAAAAAACTGTATCGGAGCTCAAAGAGCCACCAAGAAAGAGTTCATAAACTTTATGAAAGAAGTATCCCCTGAAATAGTTAAAAAATATGCACCCCAAAGGATCGATTGGCAGTTTATACCTCCAAGTTCTCCACACATGGGTGGACTTTGGGAATCAGCAGTAAAAAGCTTTAGGTCCCATTTAAAGGAAACGGCTGGTAATCATAAATTCAATTATGAGGAGTTTACTACACTACTCACTCGTATCGAAGCCGTATTAAATTCAAGACCTATATCACCACTCTCGCAAGATCCCTCCGATTTCACAGCTCTTACACCTGGACACTTCCTCAGAGGAGCTCCTCTTCTCGCCATATCTGAGACAGAAGGAAACTCACTCACTTAATAAATCGATGGGAAAGAATCAAGATTCTCCATCAGGAATTCAGCCACAGATGGAAGGAGGACTATCTTAAAGATCTCCATAAGAGATATCGATGGAAAACGATACAGAAGGAATCCAGTTCAGATGAATGCGTCATCATACAGTAGTAATGCCTTCCCCCAACCGAATGTCGACTAGGCCGCATTGAAAATATTCATCGGGGACGAGATAGTCATATAAAAGTAGTAGATGTACGAACACAAACTGCCCTACTAACTCGACCATTAGTGAAATTGTGTTTTCTTCCAAATACCGAAGAACCGATTACCGAACGCATACATAAAGTCAAACAATAATTCATTAAAAAATACACCGTTTACAATCCGTACGTACAAACCAAAAGCATAATGAACGCGCTTAATACTAAACAATAAAATAAATATATAAATAATATATAATACACATATACATACATATATCTATATTTACACATAACGGGTGATTTTTTTGAGGTTAGGATTTTCATGCATTAGTATTTGACAGATCACGTGGGATTTCAGACATGGTGTCAAAGAGAAAGATGCTCAGTATGCTTTGACATTTCATCATGAATAGACTTACTAACGAGCAACGCTTGCAAATCATTGAATTTTATTACCAAAATCAGTGTTCGGTTCGAAATGTGTTTCGCGCTTTTTTATCGACAAATTTTGTTCAGCGATGAGGCTCATTTCTGGTTGAATGGCTACGTAAATAAGCAAAATTGCCGCATTTGGGGTGAAGAGCAACCAGAAGCCGTTCAAGAACTGCCCATGCATCCCGAAAAATGCACTGTTTGGTGTGGTTTGTACGCTGGTGGAATCATTGGACCGTATTTTTTCAAAGATGCTGTTGGACGCAACGTTACGGTGAATGGCGATCGCTATCGTTCGATGCTAACAAACTTTTTGTTGCCAAAAATGGAAGAACTGAACTTGGTTGACATGTGGTTTCAACAAGATGGCGCTACATGCCACACAGCTCGCGATTCTATGGCCATTTTGAGGGAAAACTTCGGACAACAATTCATCTCAAGAAATGGACCCGTAAGTTGGCCACCAAGATCATGCGATTTAACGCCTTTAGACTATTTTTTGTGGGGCTACGTCAAGTCTAAAGTCTACAGAAATAAGCCAGCAACTATTCCAGCTTTGGAAGACAACATTTCCGAAGAAATTCGGGCTATTCCGGCCGAAATGCTCGAAAAAGTTGCCCAAAATTGGACTTTCCGAATGGACCACCTAAGACGCAGCCGCGGTCAACATTTAAATGAAATTATCTTCAAAAAGTAAATGTCATGAACCAATCTAACGTTTCAAATAAAGAACCGATGAGATTTTGCAAATTTTATGCGTTTTTTTTAAAAAAAAAGTTATCAAGCTCTTAAAAAATCACCCTTATAATGAGTAGCATGCTTCATACTACTAGCAAAACCATAGTTAATATATGTACATATTCCTATTCCACTAGAAATGGACGTAGAAGACACACGCAATAATCCCCAGTCGGTAAGGTCCGCAATCGCCGCAAATACTGCATCCGCTACACCCATCGCCGCACCAAGGAGGCAACAATCATCCGTTCCACCTGTCAGGGAAGCAGGCGAGGAGCACTTTGAAGAGTACGTACCACCACGATGTAGCCTATGCCATCGTCCCCATGTCTTAAAGAAGTGTACGATCTTCAAGACGATGACGCCCGCTCAGCGCCAACAGATCATTAGAGCCCACGGCCAGTGTATGACTTACTTGGCAGACACGCACACTACGATGGAGTGCATGTCAGACGGGTCGTGTCAGTACTGCCACCGACCGCATCACACGTTATTCCACCGCTTCCCTCGACGCGGTGATCAGACAACGCACACCAGCCACCGGCAGAATCAACAGCGGCACAGTCAACGTGGGAATCAAGTGCAACGCCGAAGAGCCCATCAATCTAAGCAGCCCCGAGGTGCCCGCTCGCATACCCCGCCGCATCATAGTCATCGCACCCAGCGAAAAGCGACGGGCTTCAGCGCTGTAGTGAGCACCCTACAAAAACTACAGAGGCTTCTAGGCAATTAATTCGCCTAGGGGGGCCGGGATGTTTATGCGACTTCCTGGTATCTCGCCCCACAACATAACATTCATCCCACAACGCAACATTCGTCCCGCAACACGACATCTATCATACAACACAACATTCATCATACACAACATACAGCATCACACCACGCAACCTCACGCACCGAACACCACCATACCACAACACACATCGTTCGCACATCCCAACCGAGTAAAAAAGGATTGGCCAGATCGGGGCGGCACCAGTCGTTTCTTACGCCCGTAGACTAAACACGCGTCTCGCCAGCAATTGCTCTTTTTTCGTCCTTTTCATCGAGGTAGTGGTCGGAATTTTGAAAGATCCGTTCGGTCGTGTGATTGTGCATCGGCAGCCGTAGCAGTGAAGTTACAGAAAAAAATACAATACCATTACACATATATTGTTCCTCCATATTAATAAAACATCGAAATCTATGTAAACACCTACATTTATACATACATATGTATATATATAATTGAAACCCCGAAAAAGAAAATACAATAGTGCTTGAATTTTACCCTTTTAAATACACTTCTTTAAATTACGCGCTAACACCAAAGGGATACGTAATTCCAGGTTGCAAGTTGCAAGTAAGTATACCCAGGGAAAGTAAGTGCAGTGAACAAAGTTAATTAACCTTCTTCATCGCACTGAAGTGGACATAAAGCCATAACGGCAGTTAATTTGCAAGAATTCCACAACCTAATATTTAAGTACAACGACGATTTTCTTGTATAAACACATTTATCAATCGATAATGAGATGCTTCAAATCATAAAATTCACATATTTAAGTTAATTAACCTTCTTCATCTCACTGGAGTGGACATAAAGCCATAACGGCAGTTAATTTGCAAGAATTCCACAACCTTATGTTTAAGTACAACGACGATTTTCTTGTATATACACATTTATCAATCGATAATGAGTTGCTTCAAATCATTAAATTCACATATTTAAGTTAATTAACCTTCTTCATCGCACTGAAGTGGACATAAATCCATAACGGTAGTTAATTTGCAAGAATTCCACAACCTTATGTTTAAGTACAACGACGATTTTCTTGTATATACACATTTATCAATCGATAATGAGTTGCTTCAAATCATTAAATTCACATATTTAAGTTAATTAACCTTCTTCATCGCACTGAAGTGGACATAAATCCATAACGGCAGTTAATGTGCAAGAATTCCACAACCTAATATTTAAGTATAAAGTCGATTTTCTTGTATATACACATTTATCAATCGATAATGAGTTGCTTCAAATCATTAAATTCACATATTTAAGTTAATTAACCTTCTTCATCGCACTGAAGTGGACATAAATCCATAACGGCAGTGAATTTGCAAGAATTCCACAACCTAATATTTAAGTATAAAGTCGATTTTCTTGTATATACACATTTATCAGTCGATAATGAGTTGCTTCAAATCTTTAAATTCACATATTTAAGTTAACTAACCTTCTTTATCTCACTGGAAGGGACATAAAGCCATAACGTTAGTGAATTTGCAAGAATTCCACAACCTAATATTTAAGTACAACGACGATTTTCTTGTATAAGCACATTTATCAATCGATAATGAGATGCTTCAAATCATAAAATTCACATATTTAAGTTAATTAACCTTCTTCATCGCACTGAAGTGGACATAAATCCATAACGGCAGTTAATTTGCAAGAATTCCACAACCTTATGTTTAAGTACAACGACGATTTTCTTGTATATACACATTTATCAATCGATAATGAGTTGCTTCAAATCATTAAATTCACACATTTAAGTTAATTAACCTTCTTCATCGCACTGAAGTGGACATAAATCCATAACGGCAGTTAATTTGCAAGAATTCCACAACCTAATATTTAAGTATAAAGTCGATTTTCTTGTATATACACATTTATCAATCGATAATGAGTTGCTTCAAATCATTAAATTCACATATTTAAGTTAATTAACCTTCTTCATCGCACTGAAGTGGACATAAATCCATAACGGCAGTTAATTTGCAAGAATTCCACAACCTTATGTTTAAGTATAAAGTCGATTTTCTTGTATATACACATTTATCAATCGATAATGAGTTGCTTCAAATCATTAAATTCACACATTTAAGTTAATTAACCTTCTTCATCGCACTGAAGTGGACATAAATCCATAACGGCAGTTAATGTGCAAGAATTCCACAACCTAATATTTAAGTATAAAGTCGATTTTCTTGTATATACACATTTATCAATCGATAATGAGTTGCTTCAAATCATTAAATTCACATATTTAAGTTAATTAACCTTCTTCATCGCACTGAAGTGGACATAAATCCATAACGGCAGTGAATTTGCAAGAATTCCACAACCTAATATTTAAGTATAAAGTCGATTTTCTTGTATATACACATTTATCAATCGATAATGAGATGCTTCAAATCATTAAATTCACATATTTAAGTTAATTAACCTTCTTCATCGCACTGAAGTGGACATAAAGCCATAACGGCAGTGAATTTGCAAGAATTCCACAACCTTATATTTAAGTATAAAGTCGATTTTCTTGTATATACACATTTATCAATCGATAATGAGTTGCTTCAAATCATTAAATTCACATATTTAAGTTAATTAACCTTCTTCATCTCACTGGAGTGGACATAAAGCCATAACGGCAGTTAATTTGCAAGAATTCCACAACCTTATGTTTAAGTACAACGACGATTTTCTTGTATATACACATTTATCAATCGATAATGAGTTGCTTCAAATCATTAAATTCACATATTTAAGTTAATTAACCTTCTTCATCGCACTGAAGTGGACATAAATCCATAACGGCAGTTAATTTGCAAGAATTCCACAACCTTATGTTTAAGTACAACGACGATTTTCTTGTATATACACATTTATCAATCGATAATGAGTTGCTTCAAATCATTAAATTCACATATTTAAGTTAATTAACCTTCTTCATCGCACTGAAGTGGACATAAATCCATAACGGCAGTTAATTTGCAAGAATTCCACAACCTAATATTTAAGTACAACGACGATTTTCTTGTATAAACACATTTATCAATCGATAATGAGATGCTTCAAATCATTAAATTCACATATTTAAGTTAATTAACCTTCTTCATCTCACTGAAGTGGACATAAAGCCATAACGGCAGTGAATTTGCAAGAATTCCACAACCTAATACTTAAGTACAGCGACGATTTTCTTGTATAAACACATTTATCAATCGATAATGAGATGCTTCAAATCATTAAATTCACACATTTAAGTTAATTAACCTTCTTCATCGCACTGAAGTGGACATAAATCCATAACGGCAGTTAATTTGCAAGAATTCCACAACCTAATATTTAAGTACAACGACGATTTTCTTGTATATACACATTTATCAATCGATAATGAGTTGCTTCAAATCATTAAATTCACATATTTAAGTTAATTAACCTTCTTCATCGCACTGAAGTGGACATAAATCCATAACGGCAGTGAATTTGCAAGAATTCCACAACCTAATATTTAAGTATAAAGTCGATTTTCTTGTATATGCACATTTATCAATCGATAATGAGTTGCTTCAAATCATTATGTTCACATATTTAAGTTAATTACCCTTCTTCATCGCACTGAAGTGGACATAAAGCCATAACGGTAGTGAATTTGCTAGAATTCCACAACCTAATATTTAAGTACAGCGACGATTTTCTTGTATAAGCACATTTATCAATCGATAATGAGATGCTTCAAATCATAAAATTCACATATTTAAGTTAATTAACCTTCTTCATCGCACTGAAGTGGACATAAATCCATAACGGCAGTGAATTTGCAAGAATTCCACAACCTAATATTTAAGTATAAAGTCGATTTTCTTGTATATACACATTTATCAATCGATAATGAGTTGCTTCAAATCATTAAATTCACATATTTAAGTTAATTAACCTTCTTCATCGCACTGAAGTGGACATAAAGCCATAACGGCAGTGAATTTGCAAGAATTCCACAACCTAATATTTAAGTATAAAGTCGATTTTCTTGTATATACACATTTATCAATCGATAATGAGTTGCTTCAAATCATTAAATTCACATATTTAAGTTAATTAACCTTCTTCATCGCACTGAAGTGGACATAAATCCATAACGGCAGTTAATTTGCAAGAATTCCACAACCTAATATTTAAGTATAAAGTCGATTTTCTTGTATATACACATTTATCAATCGATAATGAGTTGCTTCAAATCATTAAATTCACATATTTAAGTTAATTAACCTTCTTCATCTCACTGGAGTGGACATAAAGCCATAACGGCAGTGAATTTGCAAGAATTCCACAACCTAATATTTAAGTACAACGACGATTTTCTTGTATAAACACATTTATCAATCGATAATGAGATGCTTCAAATCATTAAATTCACATATTTAAGTTAATTAACCTTCTTCATCGCACTGAAGTGGACATAAATCCATAACGGCAGTTAATTTGCAAGAATTCCACAACCTAATATTTAAGTATAAAGTCGATTTTCTTGTATATACACATTTATCAATCGATAATGAGTTGCTTCAAATCATTAAATTCACATATTTAAGTTAATTAACCTTCTTCATCGCACTGAAGTGGACATAAAGCCATAACGGCAGTGAATTTGCAAGAATTCCACAACCTTATGTTTAAGTATAAAGTCGATTTTCTTGTATATACACATTTATCAATCGATAATGAGTTGCTTCAAATCATTAAATTCACATATTTAAGTTAATTAACCTTCTTCATCTCACTGAAGTGGACATAAAGCCATAACGGCAGTTAATTTGCAAGAATTCCACAACCTTATGTTTAAGTATAAAGTCGATTTTCTTGTATATACACATTTATCAATCGATAATGAGTTGCTTCAAATCATTAAATTCACATATTTAAGTTAATTAACCTTCTTCATCGCACTGAAGTGGACATAAATCTATAACGGCAGTTAATTTGCAAGAATTCCACAACCTTATGTTTAAGTACAACGACGATTTTCTTGTATATACACATTTATCAATCGATAATGAGTTGCTTCAAATCATTAAATTCACATATTTAAGTTAATTAACCTTCTTCATCGCACTGAAGTGGACATAAATCCATAACGGCAGTTAATTTGCAAGAATTCCACAACCTAATATTTAAGTACAAAGTCGATTTTCTTGTATAAACACATTTATCAATCGATAATGAGATGCTTCAAATCATTAAATTCACATATTTAAGTTAATTAACCTTCTTCATCTCACTGAAGTGGACATAAAGCCATAACGGCAGTGAATTTGCAAGAATTCCACAACCTAATATTTAAGTACAAAGTCGATTTTCTTGTATAAACACATTTATCAATCGATAATGAGATGCTTCAAATCATTAAATTCACATATTTAAGTTAATTAACCTTCTTCATCGCACTGAAGTGGACATAAATCCATAACGGCAGTTAATTTGCAAGAATTCCACAACCTAATATTTAAGTACAAAGTCGATTTTCTTGTATAAACACATTTATCAATCGATAATGAGTTGCTTCAAATCATTAAATTCACATATTTAAGTTAATTAACCTTCTTCATCGCACTGAAGTGGACATAAATCCATAACGGCAGTGAATTTGCAAGAATTCCACAACCTAATATTTAAGTATAAAGTCGATTTTCTTGTATATACACATTTATCAATCGATAATGAGTTGCTTCAAATCATTAAATTCACATATTTAAGTTAATTAACCTTCTTCATCTCACTGAAGTGGACATAAAGCCATAACGGCAGTGAATTTGCAAGAATTCCACAACCTAATATTTAAGTATAAAGTCGATTTTCTTGTATAAACACATTTATCAATCGATAATGAGATGCTTCAAATCATTAAATTCACATATTTAAGTTAATTAACCTTCTTCATCGCACTGAAGTGGACATAAATCCATAACGGCAGTGAATTTGCAAGAATTCCACAACCTAATATTTAAGTATAAAGTCGATTTTCTTGTATATACACATTTATCAATCGATAATGAGTTGCTTCAAATCATTAAATTCACATATTTAAGTTAATTAACCTTCTTCATCTCACTGAAGTGGACATAAAGCCATAACGGCAGTGAATTTGCAAGAATTCCACAACCTAATATTTAAGTATAAAGTCGATTTTCTTGTATATACACATTTATCAATCGATAATGAGTTGCTTCAAATCATTAAATTCACATATTTAAGTTAATTAACCTTCTTCATCGCACTGAAGTGGACATAAATCCATAACGGCAGTTAATTTGCAAGAATTCCACAACCTAATATTTAAGTATAAAGTCGATTTTCTTGTATATACACATTTATCAATCGATAATGAGATGCTTCAAATCATTAAATTCACATATTTAAGTTAATTAACCTTCTTCATCTCACTGGAGTGGACATAAAGCCATAACGGCAGTGAATTTGCAAGAATTCCACAACCTAATATTTAAGTACAACGACGATTTTCTTGTATAAGCACATTTATCAATCGATAATGAGATGCTTCAAATCATAAAATTCACATATTTAAGTTAATTAACCTTCTTCATCGCACTGAAGTGGACATAAATCCATAACGGCAGTGAATTTGCAAGAATTCCACAACCTAATATTTAAGTACAACGACGATTTTCTTGTATAAACACATTTATCAATCGATAATGAGATGCTTCAAATCATTAAATTCACATATTTAAGTTAATTAACCTTCTTCATCGCACTGAAGTGGACATAAATCCATAACGGCAGTTAATTTGCAAGAATTCCACAACCTAATATTTAAGTATAAAGTCGATTTTCTTGTATATACACATTTATCAATCGATAATGAGTTGCTTCAAATCATTAAATTCACATATTTAAGTTAATTAACCTTCTTCATCGCACTGAAGTGGACATAAATCCATAACGGCAGTTAATTTGCAAGAATTCCACAACCTAATATTTAAGTATAAAGTCGATTTTCTTGTATATACACATTTATCAATCGATAATGAGTTGCTTCAAATCATTAAATTCACATATTTAAGTTAATTAACCTTCTTCATCTCACTGAAGTGGACATAAAGCCATAACGGCAGTGAATTTGGAAGAATTCCGTTATCTTATATTTAAGTATAAAGTCGATTTTCTTGTATATACACATTTATCAATCGATAATGAGTTGCTTCAAATCATTAAATTCACATATTTAAGTTAATTAACCTTCTTCATCTCACTGAAGTGGACATAAAGCCATAACGGCAGTGAATTTGGAAGAATTCCGTTATCTTATATTTAAGTATAAAGTCGATTTTCTTGTATAAACACATTTATCAATCGATAATGAGTTGCTTCAAATCATTAAATTCACATATTTAAGTTAATTAACCTTCTTCATCGCACTGAAGTGGACATAAATCCATAACGGCAGTTAATTTGCAAGAATTCCACAACCTAATATTTAAGTATAAAGTCGATTTTCTTGTATATACACATTTATCAATCGATAATGAGTTGCTTCAAATCATTAAATTCACATATTTAAGTTAATTAACCTTCTTCATCGCACTGAAGTGGACATAAATCCATAACGGCAGTTAATTTGCAAGAATTCCACAACCTAATATTTAAGTATAAAGTCGATTTTCTTGTATATACACATTTATCAATCGATAATGAGATGCTTCAAATCATTAAATTCACATATTTAAGTTAATTAACCTTCTTCATCGCACTGAAGTGGACATAAATCCATAACGGCAGTGAATTTGCAAGAATTCCACAACCTTATGTTTAAGTACAACGACGATTTTCTTGTATATACACATTTATCAATCGATAATGAGTTGCTTCAAATCATTAAATTCACACATTTAAGTTAATTAACCTTCTTCATCGCACTGAAGTGGACATAAATCCATAACGGCAGTTAATTTGCAAGAATTCCACAACCTAATATTTAAGTATAAAGTCGATTTTCTTGTAACGGGTGATTTTTTTGAGGTTAGGATTTTCATGCATTAGTATTTGACAGATCACGTGGGATTTCAGACATGGTGTCAAAGAGAAAGATGCTCAGTATGCTTTGACATTTCATCATGAATAGACTTACTAACGAGCAACGCTTGCAAATCATTGAATTTTATTACCAAAATCAGTGTTCGGTTCGAAATGTGTTTCGCGCTTTACGTCCGATTTATGGTCTACATAATCGACCAAGTGAGCAAACAATTAATGCGATTGTGACCAAGTTTCGCACTCAGTTTACTTTATTGGACATTAAACCAACCACACGAATGCGTACAGTGCGTACAGAAGAGAATATTGCGTCTGTTTCTGAGAGTCTGGCTGAAGACCGTGAAATGTCGATTCGTCGCCGTTCGCAGCAATTGGGTTTGTGTTATTCGACCACATGGAAGATTTTACGCAAAGATCTTGGTGTAAAACCGTATAAAATACAGCTCGTGCAAGAACTGAAGCCGAACGATCTGCCACAACGTCGAATTTTCAGTGAATGGGCCCTAGAAAAGTTGGCAGAAAATCCGCTTTTTTATCGACAAATTTTGTTCAGCGATGAGGCTCATTTCTGGTTGAATGGCTACGTAAATAAGCAAAATTGCCGCATTTGGGGTGAAGAGCAACCAGAAGCCGTTCAAGAACTGCCCATGCATCCCGAAAAATGCACTGTTTGGTGTGGTTTGTACGCTGGTGGAATCATTGGACCGTATTTTTTCAAAGATGCTGTTGGACGCAACGTTACGGTGAATGGCGATCGCTATCGTTCGATGCTAACAAACTTTTTGTTGCCAAAAATGGAAGAACTGAACTTGGTTGACATGTGGTTTCAACAAGATGGCGCTACATGCCACACAGCTCGCGATTCTATGGCCATTTTGAGGGAAAACTTCGGACAACAATTCATCTCAAGAAATGGACCCGTAAGTTGGCCACCAAGATCATGCGATTTAACGCCTTTAGACTATTTTTTGTGGGGCTACGTCAAGTCTAAAGTCTACAGAAATAAGCCAGCAACTATTCCAGCTTTGGAAGACAACATTTCCGAAGAAATTCGGGCTATTCCGGCCGAAATGCTCGAAAAAGTTGCCCAAAATTGGACTTTCCGAATGGACCACCTAAGACGCAGCCGCGGTCAACATTTAAATGAAATTATCTTCAAAAAGTAAATGTCATGAACCAATCTAACGTTTCAAATAAAGAACCGATGAGATTTTGCAAATTTTATGCGTTTTTTTTTTAAAAAAAGTTATCAAGCTCTTAAAAAATCACCCTTTATATACACATTTATCAATCGATAATGAGTTGCTTCAAATCATTAAATTCACATATTTAAGTTAATTAACCTTCTTCATCGCACTGAAGTGGACATAAAGCCATAACGGCAGTGAATTTGCAAGAATTCCACAACCTAATATTTAAGTATAAAGTCGATTTTCTTGTATATACACATTTATCAATCGATAATGAGTTGCTTCAAATCATTAAATTCACATATTTAAGTTAATTAACCTTCTTCATCGCACTGAAGTGGACATAAATCCATAACGGCAGTTAATTTGCAAGAATTCCACAACCTAATATTTAAGTACAAAGTCGATTTTCTTGTATATACACATTTATCAATCGATAATGAGTTGCTTCAAATCATTAAATTCACATATTTAAGTTAATTAACCTTCTTCATCGCACTGAAGTGGACATAAATCCATAACGGCAGTTAATTTGCAAGAATTCCACAACCTAATATTTAAGTATAAAGTCGATTTTCTTGTATATACACATTTATCAATCGATAATGAGTTGCTTCAAATCATTAAATTCACATATTTAAGTTAATTAACCTTCTTCATCTCACTGAAGTGGACATAAATCCATAACGGCAGTTAATTTGCAAGAATTCCACAACCTTATGTTTAAGTATAAAGTCGATTTTCTTGTATATACACATTTATCAATCGATAATGAGTTGCTTCAAATCATTAAATTCACATATTTAAGTTAATTAACCTTCTTCATCTCACTGAAGTGGACATAAATCCATAACGGCAGTTAATTTGCAAGAATTCCACAACCTTATGTTTAAGTATAAAGTCGATTTTCTTGTATATACACATTTATCAATCGATAATGAGTTGCTTCAAATCATTAAATTCACATATTTAAGTTAATTAACCTTCTTCATCGCACTGAAGTGGACATAAATCCATAACGGCAGTTAATTTGCAAGAATTCCACAACCTAATATTTAAGTATAAAGTCGATTTTCTTGTATATACACATTTATCAATCGATAATGAGTTGCTTCAAATCATTAAATTCACATATTTAAGTTAATTAACCTTCTTCATCGCACTGAAGTGGACATAAATCCATAACGGCAGTTAATTTGCAAGAATTCCACAACCTAATATTTAAGTATAAAGTCGATTTTCTTGTATATACACATTTATCAATCGATAATGAGTTGCTTCAAATCATTAAATTCACATATTTAAGTTAATTAACCTTCTTCATCTCACTGGAGTGGACATAAATCCATAACGGCAGTGAATTTGCAAGAATTCCGCAACGATATACTTAAGTATAAAGTCGATTTTCTTGTATATACACATTTATCAATCGATAATGAGTTGCTTCAAATCATAAAATTCACATATTTAAGTTAATTAACCTTCTTCATCGCACTGAAGTGGACATAAATCCATAACGGCAGTTAATTTGCAAGAATTCCACAACCTAATATTTAAGTATAAAGTCGATTTTCTTGTATATACACATTTATCAATCGATAATGAGTTGCTTCAAATCATTAAATTCACATATTTAAGTTAATTAACCTTCTTCATCTCACTGAAGTGGACATAAATCCATAACGGCAGTTAATTTGCAAGAATTCCACAACCTAATATTTAAGTATAAAGTCGATTTTCTTGTATATACACATTTATCAATCGATAATGAGTTGCTTCAAATCATTAAATTCACATATTTAAGTTAATTAACCTTCTTCATCTCACTGAAGTGGACATAAATCCATAACGGCAGTGAATTTGCAATAATTCCACAACCTTATATTTAAGTATAAAGTCGATTTTCTTGTATATACACATTTATCAATCGATAATGAGTTGCTTCAAATCATTAAATTCACATATTTAAGTTAATTAACCTTCTTCATCGCACTGAAGTGGACATAAATCCATAACGGCAGTTAATTTGCAAGAATTCCACAACCTTATATTTAAGTATAAAGTCGATTTTCTTGTATATACACATTTATCAATCGATAATGAGTTGCTTCAAATCATTAAATTCACATATTTAAGTTAATTAACCTTCTTCATCTCACTGAAGTGGACATAAATCCATAACGGCAGTGAATTTGCAAGAATTCCACAACCTTATGTTTAAGTATAAAGTCGATTTTCTTGTATATACACATTTATCAATCGATAATGAGTTGCTTCAAATCATTAAATTCACATATTTAAGTTAATTAACCTTCTTCATCGCACTGAAGTGGACATAAATCCATAACGGCAGTTAATTTGCAAGAATTCCACAACCTAATATTTAAGTATAAAGTCGATTTTCTTGTATATACACATTTATCAATCGATAATGAGTTGCTTCAAATCATTAAATTCACATATTTAAGTTAATTAACCTTCTTCATCGCACTGAAGTGGACATAAATCCATAACGGCAGTTAATTTGCAAGAATTCCACAACCTTATGTTTAAGTACAACGACGATTTTCTTGTATATACACATTTATCAATCGATAATGAGTTGCTTCAAATCATTAAATTCACATATTTAAGTTAATTAACCTTCTTCATCTCACTGAAGTGGACATAAATCCATAACGGCAGTGAATTTGCAATAATTCCACAACCTTATATTTAAGTATAAAGTCGATTTTCTTGTATAAACACATTTATCAATCGATAATGAGTTGCTTCAAATCATTAAATTCACATATTTAAGTTAATTAACCTTCTTCATCTCACTGAAGTGGACATAAATCCATAACGGCAGTGAATTTGCAAGAATTCCACAACCTTATGTTTAAGTATAAAGTCGATTTTCTTGTATATACACATTTATCAATCGATAATGAGTTGCTTCAAATCATTAAATTCACATATTTAAGTTAATTAACCTTCTTCATCGCACTGGAGTGGACATAAATCCATAACGGCAGTGAATTTGCAAGAATTCCGCAACCATATACTTAAGTATAAAGTCGATTTTCTTGTATATACACATTTATCAATCGATAATGAGTTGCTTCAAATCATTAAATTCACATATTTAAGTTAATTAACCTTCTTCATCTCACTGAAGTGGACATAAATCCATAACGGTTGTTAATTTGCAAGAATTCCACAACCTAATATTTAAGTATAAAGTCGATTTTCTTGTATATACATCTTCAAATCATTAAATTCACATATTTAAGTTAATTAACCTTCTGCATCGCACTGAAGTGGACATAAATCCATAACGGCAGTACATTTGGAAGAATTCTACAACCTAATATTTAAGTATAAAGTCGATTTTCTTGTATATACACATTTATCAATCGATAATGAGTTGCTTCAAATCATTAAATTCACATATTTAAGTTAATTAACCTTCTTCATCGCACTGAAGTGGACATAAATCCATAACGGCAGTTAATTTGCAAGAATTCCACAACCTTATATTTAAGTATAAAGTCGATTTTCTTGTATATACACATTTATCAATCGATAATGAGTTGCTTCAAATCATTAAATTCACATATTTAAGTTAATTAACCTTCTTCATCTCACTGAAGTGGACATAAATCCATAACGGCAGTGAATTTGCAAGAATTCCACAACCTTATGTTTAAGTATAAAGTCGATTTTCTTGTATATACACATTTATCAATCGATAATGAGTTGCTTCAAATCATAAAATTCACATATTTAAGTTAATTAGCCTTCTTCATCTCACTTGAGTGGACATAAATCCATAACGGCAGTGAATTTGCAAGAATTCCGCAACCTCATATTTAAGTATAAAGTCGATTTTCTTGTATATACACACTTATCAATCGATAATGAGTTGCTTCAAGTCATAAAATTCACATATTTAAGTTAATTAACCTTCTTCATCGCACTGAAGTGGACATAAATCCATAACGGCAGTTAATTTGCAAGAATTCCACAACCTAATATTTAAGTATAAAGTCGATTTTCTTGTATATACACATTTATCAATCGATAATGAGTTGCTTCAAATCATTAAATTCACATATTTAAGTTAATTAACCTTCTTCATCTCACTGAAGTGGACATAAATCCATAACGGCAGTGAATTTGCAAGAATCCCACAACCTTATATTTAAGTATAAAGTCGATTTTCTTGTATAAACACATTTATCAATCGATAATGAGTTGCTTCAAATCATTAAATTCACATATTTAAGTTAATTAACCTTCTTCATCTCACTGAAGTGGACATAAATCCATAACGGCAGTTAATTTGCAAGAATTCCACAACCTTATATTTAAGTATAAAGTCGATTTTCTTGTATAAACACATTTATCAATCGATAATGAGTTGCTTCAAATCATTAAATTCACATATTTAAGTTAATTAACCTTCTTCATCGCACTGAAGTGGACATAAATCCATAACGGCAGTGAATTTGCAAGAATTCCACAACCTAATATTTAAGTATAAAGTCGATTTTCTTGTATATACACATTTATCAATCGATAATGAGTTGCTTCAAATCATTAAATTCACATATTTAAGTTAATTAACCTTCTTCATCTCACTGAAGTGGACATAAATCCATAACGGCAGTGAATTTGCAAGAATTCCACAACCTTATGTTTAAGTATAAAGTCGATTTTCTTGTATAAACACATTTATCAATCGATAATGAGTTGCTTCAAATCATTAAATTCACATATTTAAGTTAATTAACCTTCTTCATCTCACTGAAGTGGACATAAATCCATAACGGCAGTTAATTTGCAAGAATTCCACAACCTTATATTTAAGTACAACGACGATTTTCTTGTATATACACATTTCTCAATCGATAATAAGTTGCTTCAAATCATTAAATTTACATATTTAAGTTAATTAACCTTCTTCATCGCACTGAAGTGGACATAAATCCATAACGGCAGTTAATTTGCAAGAATTCCACAACCTTATATTTAAGTATAAAGTCGATTTTCTTGTATATACACATTTATCAATCGATAATGAGTTGCTTCAAATCATTAAATTCACATATTTAAGTTAATTAACCTTCTTCATCGCACTGAAGTGGACATAAATCCATAACGGCAGTTAATTTGCAAGAATTCCACAACCTTATGTTTAAGTATAAAGACGATTTTCTTGTATATACACATTTATCAATCGATAATGAGTTGCTTCAAATCATTAAATTCACATATTTAAGTTAATTAACCTTCTTCATCGCACTGAAGTGGACATAAATCCATAACGGCAGTTAATTTGCAAGAATTCCACAAACTTATATTTAAGTATAAAGTAGATTTTCTTGTATATACACATTTATCAGTCGATAATGAGTTGCTTCAAATCATTAAATTCACATATTTAAGTTAATTAACCTTCTTCATCGCACTGAAGTGGACATAAATCCATAACGGCAGTTAATTTGCAAGAATTCCACAACCTTATGTTTAAGTATAAATTCGATTTTCTTGTATATACACATTTATCAATCGATAATGAGATGCTTCAAATCATAAAATTCACATATTTAAGTTAATTAATCTTCTTCATTGCACTGAAGTGGACATAAATCCATAACGGCAGTTAATTTGCAAGAATTCCACATAATATTTAAGTATAAAGTCGATTTTCTTGTATATACACATTTATCAATCGATAATGAGTTGCTTCAAATCATTATATTCACATTTTTAAGTTAATTAACCTTCTTCATCGCACTGGAGTGGACATAAATCCATAACGGCAGTTATTTTGCAAGAATTCCACAACCTTATGTTTAAGTATAAAGTCGATTTTCTTGTATATACACATTTATCAATCGATAATGAGTTGCTTCAAATCATTAAATTCACATATTTAAGTTAGATAACCTTCTTCATCGCACTGAAGTGGACATAAATCCATAACGGCAGTTAATTTGCAAGAATTCCACAACCTTATGTTTAAGTATAAAGTCGATTTTCTTGTATATACACATTTATCAATCGATAATGAGTTGCTTCAAATCATTAAATTCACATATTTAAGTTAATTAACCTTCTTCATCGCACTGAAGTGGACATAAATCCATAACGGCAGTTAATTTGCAAGAATTCCACAACCTTATGTTTAAGTACAACGACGATTTTCTTGTATATACACATTTATCAATCGATAATGAGTTGCTTCAAATCATTAAATTCACATATTTAAGTTAATTAACCTTCTTCATCGCACTGAAGTGGACATAAATCCATAACGGCAGTTAATTTGCAAGAATTCCACAACCTTATGTTTAAGTATAAAGTCGATTTTCTTGTATATACACATTTATCAATCGATAATGAGTTGCTTCAAATCATTAAATTCACATATTTAAGTTAATTAACCTTCTTTATCGCACTGAAGTGGACATAAATCCATAACGGCAGTTAATTTGCAAGAATTCCACAGCCTTATATTTAAGTATAAAATCGATTTTCTTGTATATACACATTTATCAATCGATAATGAGTTGCTTCAAATCATTAAATTCACATATTTAAGTTAATTAACCTTCTTCATCGCACTGAAGTGGACATAAATCCATAACGGCAGTTAATTTGCAAGAATTCCACAACCTTATGTTTAAGTATAAAGTCGATTTTCTTGTATATACACATTTATCAATCGATAATGAGTTGCTTCAAATCATTAAATTCACATATTTAAGTTAATTAACCTTCTTCATCGCACTGAAGTGGACATAAATCCATAACGGCAGTTAATTTGCAAGAATTCCACAACCTTATATTTAAGTATAAAGTCGATTTTCTTGTATATACACATTTATCAATCGATAATGAGTTGCTTCAAATCATTAAATTCACATATTTAAGTTAATTAACCTTCTTCATCGCACTGAAGTGGACATAAATCCATAACGGCAGTTAATTTGCAAGAATTCCACAACCTAATATTTAAGTATAAAGTCGATTTTCTTGTATATACACATTTATCAATCGATAATGAGTTGCTTCAAATCATTAAATTCACATATTTAAGTTAATTAACCTTCTTCATCGCACTGAAGTGGACATAAATCCATAACGGCAGTGAATTTGCAAGAATTCCACAACCTTATATTTAAGTATAAAGTCGATTTTCTTGTATATACACATTTATCAATCGATAATGAGTTGCTTCAAATCATTAAATTCACATATTTAAGTTAATTAACCTTCTTCATCGCACTGAAGTGGACATAAATCCATAACGGCAGTTAATTTGCAAGAATTCCACAACCTTATATTTAAGTATAAAGTCGATTTTCTTGTATATACACATTTATCAATCGATAATGAGTTGCTTCAAATCATTAAATTCACATATTTAAGTTAATTAACCTTCTTCATCTCACTGAAGTGGACATAAATCCATAACGGCAGTGAATTTGCAAGAATTCCACAACCTTATATTTAAGTATAAAGTCGATTTTCTTGTATATACACATTTATCAATCGATAATGAGTTGCTTCAAATCATTAAATTCACATATTTAAGTTAATTAACCTTCTTCATCGCACTGAAGTGGACATAAATCCATAACGGCAGTTAATTTGCAAGAATTCCACAACCTAATATTTAAGTATAAAGTCGATTTTCTTGTATATACACATTTATCAATCGATAATGAGTTGCTTCAAATCATTAAATTCACATATTTAAGTTAATTAACCTTCTTCATCGCACTGAAGTGGACATAAATCCATAACGGCAGTGAATTTGCAAGAATTCCACAACCTTATATTTAAGTATAAAGTCGATTTTCTTGTATATACACATTTATCAATCGATAATGAGTTGCTTCAAATCATTAAATTCACATATTTAAGTTAATTAACCTTCTTCATCGCACTGAAGTGGACATAAATCCATAACGGCAGTTAATTTGCAAGAATTCCACAACCTAATATTTAAGTATAAAGTCGATTTTCTTGTATAAACACATTTATCAATCGATAATGAGTTGCTTCAAATCATTAAATTCACATATTTAAGTTAATTAACCTTCTTCATCGCACTGAAGTGGACATAAATCCATAACGGCAGTTAATTTGCAAGAATTCCACAACCTTATGTTTAAGTATAAAGTCGATTTTCTTGTATATACACATTTATCAATCGATAATGAGTTGCTTCAAATCATTAAATTCACATATTTAAGTTAATTAACCTTCTTCATCGCACTGAAGTGGACATAAATCCATAACGGCAGTTAATTTGCAATAATTCCACAACCTTATATTTAAGTATAAAGTCGATTTTCTTGTATATACACATTTATCAATCGATAATGAGTTGCTTCAAATCATTAAATTCACATATTTAAGTTAATTAACCTTCTTCATCGCACTGAAGTGGACATAAATCCATAACGGCAGTTAATTTGCAAGAATTCCACAACCTTATGTTTAAGTATAAAGTCGATTTTCTTGTATATACATATTTATCAATCGATAATGAGTTGCTTCAAATCATTAAATTCACACATTTAAGTTAATTAACGCTCTTCATCGCACTGAAGTGGACATAAATCCATAACGGCAGTTAATTTTCAAGAATACCACAACCTAATATTTAAGTATAAAGTCGATTTTCTTGTAAAAACACATTTATTAATCGATAATGAGTTGCTTCAAATCATTAAATTCACACATTTAAGTTAATTAACCTTCTTCATCGCACTGAAGTGGACATAAATCCATAACGGCAGTTAATTTGCAAGAATTCCACAACCTTATGTTTAAGTATAAAGTCGATTTTCTTGTATATACACATTTATCAATCGATAATGAGTTGCTTCAAATCATTAAATTCACATATTTAAGTTAATTAACCTTCTTCATCGCACTGAAGTGGACATAAATCCATAACGGCAGTTAATTTGCAAGAATTCCACAACCTTATATTTAAGTATAAAGTCGATTTTCTTGTATATACACATTTATCAATCGATAATGAGTTGCTTCAAATCATTAAATTCACATATTTAAGTTAATTAACCTTCTTCATCGCACTGAAGTGGACATAAATCCATAACGGCAGTTAATTTGCAAGAACTCCACAACCTAATATTTAAGTATAAAGTCGATTTTCTTGTATAAACACATTTATCAATCGATAAAAAGTTGCTTCAAATCATTAAATTCACATATTTAAGTTAATTAACCTTCTTCATCGCACTGAAGTGGACATAAATCCATAACGGCAGTTAATTTGCAAGAATTCCACAACCTTATGTTTAAGTATAAAGTCGATTTTCTTGTATAAACACATTTATCAATCGATAATGAGTTGCTTCAAATCATTAAATTCACATATTTAAGTTAATTAACCTTCTTCATCGCACTGAAGTGGACATAAATCCATAACGGCAGTTAATTTGCAAGAATTCCACAACCTAATATTTAAGTATAAAGTCGATTTTCTTGTATAAACACATTTATCAATCGATAATGAGTTGCTTCAAATCATTAAATTCACATATTTAAGTTAATTAACCTTCTTCATCGCACTGAAGTGGACATAAATCCATAACGGCAGTTAATTTGCAAGAATTCCACAACCTTATATTTAAGTATAAAGTCGATTTTCTTGTATATACACATTTATCAATCGATAATGAGTTGCTTCAAATCATTAAATTCACATATTTAAGTTAATTAACCTTCTTCATCGCACTGAAGTGGACATAAATCCATAACGGCAGTGAATTTGCAAGAATTCCACAACCTAATATTTAAGTATAAAGTCGATTTTCTTGTATAAACGCATTTATCAATCGATAATGAGTTGCTTCAAATCATTAAATTCACATATTTAAGTTAATAAACCTTCTTCATCGCACTGAAGTGGACATAAATCCATAACGGCAGTTAATTTGCAAGAATTCCACAACCTTATGTTTAAGTATAAAGTCGATTTTCCTGTATATACACATTTATCAATCGATAATGAGTTGCTTCAAATCATTATATTCACATATTTAAGTTAATTAACCTTCTTCATCGCACTGAAGTGGACATAAATCCATAACGGCAGTTAATTTGCAAGAATTCCACAACCTTATATTTAAGTATAAAGTCGATTTTCTTGTATAAACACATTTATCAATCGATAATGAGTTGCTTCAAATCATTAAATTCACATATTTAAGTTAATTAACCTTCTTCATCGCACTGAAGTGGACATAAATCCATAACGGCAGTGAATTTGCAAGAATTCCACAACCTTATGTTTAAGTATAAAGTCGATTTTCTTGTATATACACATTTATCAATCGATAATGAGTTGCTTCAAATCATTAAATTCACATATTTAAGTTAATTAACCTTCTTCATCGCACTGAAGTGGACATAAATCCATAACGGCAGTTAATTTGCAAGAATTCCACAACCTTATGTTTAAGTATAAAGTCGATTTTCTTGTATAAACACATTTATCAATCGATAATGAGTTGCTTCAAATCATTAAATTCACATATTTAAGTTAATTAACCTTCTTCATCGCACTGAAGTGGACATAAATCCATAACGGCAGTTAATTTGCAAGAATTCCACAACCTAATATTTAAGTATAAAGTCGATTTTCTTGTATATACACATTTATCAATCGATAATGAGTTGCTTCAAATCATTAAATTCACATATTTAAGTTAATTAACCTTCTTCATCGCACTGAAGTGGACATAAATCCATAACGGCAGTTAATTTGCAAGAATTCCACAACCTAATATTTAAGTATAAAGTCGATTTTCTTGTATATACACATTTATCAATCGATAATGAGTTGCTTCAAATCATTAAATTCACATATTTAAGTTAATTAACCTTCTTCATCGCACTGAAGTGGACATAAATCCATAACGGCAGTTAATTTGCAAGAATTCTTCAACCTTATATTTAAGTATAAAGTCGATTTTCTTGTATATACACATTTATCAATCGATAATGAGTTGCTTCAAATCATTAAATTCACATATTTAAGTTAATTAACCTTCTTCATCGCACTGAAGTGGACATAAATCCATAACGGCAGTTAATTTGCAAGAATTCCACAACCTTATATTTAAGTATAAAGTCGATTTTCTTGTATAAACACATTTATCAATCGATAATGAGTTGCTTCAAATCATTAAATTCACATATTTAAGTTAATTAACCTTCTTCATCGCACTGAAGTGGACATAAATCCATAACGGCAGTTAATTTGCAAGAATTCCACAACCTTATATTTAAGTATAAAGTCGATTTTCTTGTATATACACATTTATCAATCGATAATGAGTTGCTTCAAATCATTAAATTCACATATTTAAGTTAATTAACCTTCTTCATCGCACTGAAGTGGACATAAATCCATAACGGCAGTTAATTTGCAAGAATTCCACAACCTTATGTTTAAGTATAAAGTCGATTTTCTTGTATATACACATTTATCAATCGATAATGAGTTGCTTCAAATCATTAAATTCACATATTTAAGTTAATTAACCTTCTTCATCGCACTGAAGTGGACATAAATCCATAACGGCAGTTAATTTGCAAGAATTCCACAACCCTAAATTAAAGTATAAAGTCGATTTTCTTGTATATACACATTTATCAATCGATAATGAGTTGCTTCAAATCATTAAATTCACATATTTAAGTTAATTAACCTTCTTCATCTCACTGAAGTGGACATAAATCCATAACGGCAGTTAATTTGCAAGAATTCCACAACCTTATATTTAAGTATAAAGTCGATTTTCTTGTATAAACACATTTATCAATCGATAATGAGTTGCTTCAAATCATAAAATTCACATATTTAAGTTAATTAACCTTCTTCATCGCACTGAAGTGGACATAAATCCATAACGGCAGTTAATTTGCAAGAATTTCACAACCTTATATTTAAGTATAAAGTCGATTTTCTTGTATATACACATTTATCAATCGATAATGAGTTGCTTCAAATCATTAAATTCACATATTTAAGTTAATTAACCTTCTTCATCGCACTGAAGTGGACATAAATCCATAACGGCAGTTAATTTGCAAGAATTCCACAACCTTATATTTAAGTATAAAGTCGATTTTCTTGTATAAACACATTTATCAATCGATAATGAGTTGCTTCAAATCATTAAATTCACATATTTAAGTTAATTAACCTTCTTCATCGCACTGAAGTGGACATAAATCCATAACGGCAGTTAATTTGCAAGAATTCCACAACCTTATATTTAAGTATAAAGTCGATTTTCTTGTATATACACATTTATCAATCGATAATGAGTTGCTTCAAATCATTAAATTCACATATTTAAGTTAATTAACCTTCTTCATCGCACTGAAGTGGACATAAATCCATAACGGCAGTTAATTTGCAAGAATTCCACAACCTTATGTTTAAGTATAAAGTCGATTTTCTTGTATATACACATTTATCAATCGATAATGAGTTGCTTCAAATCATTAAATTCACATATTTAAGTTAATTAACCTTCTTCATCGCACTGAAGTGGACATAAATCCATAACGGCAGTTAATTTGCAAGAATTCCACAACCTTATGTTTAAGTATAAAGTCGATTTTCTTGTATAAACACATTTATCAATCGATAATGAGTTGCTTCAAATCATTAAATTCACATATTTAAGTTAATTAACCTTCTTCATCGCACTGAAGTGGACATAAATCCATAACGGCAGTTAATTTGCAAGAATTCCACAACCTTATATTTAAGTATAAAGTCGATTTTCTTGTATATACACATTTATCAATCGATAATGAGTTGCTTCAAATCATTAAATTCACATATTTAAGTTAATTAACCTTCTTCATCGCACTGAAGTGGACATAAAGCCATAACGGCAGTTAATTTGCAAGAATTCCACAACTTATTATTAAGTATAAAGTCGATTTTCTTGTATAAACACATTTATCAATCGATAATGAGTTGCTTCAAATCATTAAATTCACATATTTAAGTTAATTAACCTTCTTCATCGCACTGAAGTGGACATAAATCCATAACGGCAGTTAATTTGCAAGAATTCCACAACCTTATATTTAAGTATAAAGTCGATTTTCTTGTATATACACATTTATCAATCGATAATGAGTTGCTTCAAATCATTAAATTCACATATTTAAGTTAATTAACCTTCTTCATCGCACTGAAGTGGACATAAATCCATAACGGCAGTTAATTTGCAAGAATTCCACAACCTTATGTTTAAGTATAAAGTCGATTTTCTTGTATATACACATTTATCAATCGATAATGAGTTGCTTCAAATCATTAAATTCACATATTTAAGTTAATTAACCTTCTTCATCGCACTGAAGTGGACATAAATCCATAACGGCAGTTAATTTGCAAGAATTCCACAACCTTATGTTTAAGTATAAAGTCGATTTTCTTGTATATACACATTTATCAATCGATAATGAGTTGCTTCAAATCATTAAATTCACATATTTAAGTTAATTAACCTTCTTCATCTCACTGAAGTGGACATAAATCCATAACGGCAGTGAATTTGCAAGAATTCCACAACCTTATGTTTAAGTATAAAGTCGATTTTCTTGTATATACACATTTATCAATCGATAATGAGTTGCTTCAAATCATTAAATTCACATATTTAAGTTAATTAACCTTCTTCATCTCACTGAAGTGGACATAAATCCATAACGGCAGTTAATTTGCAAGAATTCCACAACCTAATATTTAAGTATAAAGTCGATTTTCTTGTATATACACATTTATCAATCGATAATGAGTTGCTTCAAATCATTAAATTCACATATTTAAGTTAATTAACCTTCTTCATCGCACTGGAGTGGACATAAATCCATAACGGAAGTTAATTTGCAAGAATTCCGCAACCTAATATTTAAGTATAAAGTCGATTTTCTTGTATATACACATTTATCAATCGATAATGAGTTGCTTCAAATCAATTAATTCACATATTTAAGTTAATTAATCTTGTTCATCTCACTGGTGTGGACATAAAGCCATAACGGCAGTGAAGTTGCAAGAATTCCACAACCTAATATTTAAGTATAAAGTCGATTTTCTTGTATATACACATTTATCAATCGATAATGAGTTGCTTCAAATCATTAAATTCACATATTTAAGTTAATTAACCTTCTTCATCTCACTGAAGTGGACATAAATCCATAACGGCAGTTAATTTGCAAGAATTCCACAACCTTATGTTTAAGTATAAAGTCGATTTTCTTGTATAAACACATTTATCAATCGATAATGAGTTGCTTCAAATCATTAAATTCACATATTTAAGTTAATTAACCTTCTTCATCTCACTGAAGTGGACATAAATCCATAACGGCAGTTAATTTGCAAGAATTCCACAACCTAATATTTAAGTATAAAGTCGATTTTCTTGTATATACACATTTATCAATCGATAATGAGTTGCTTCAAATCATTAAATTCACATATTTAAGTTAATTAACCTTCTTCATCTCACTGAAGTGGACATAAATCCATAACGGCAGTGAATTTGCAAGAACTCCACAACCTTATGTTTAAGTATAAAGTCGATTTTCTTGTATATACACATTTATCAATCGATAATGAGTTGCTTCAAATCATTAAATTCACATATTTAAGTTAATTAACCTTCTTCATCTCACTGAAGTGGACATAAATCCATAACGGCAGTTAATTTGCAAGAATTCCACAACCTTATATTTAAGTATAAAGTCGATTTTCTTGTATATACACATTTATCAATCGATAATGAGTTGCTTCAAATCATTAAATTCACATATTTAAGTTAATTAACCTTCTTCATCGCACTGAAGTGGACATAAATCCATAACGGCAGTTAATTTGCAAGAATTCCACAACCTTATGTTTAAGTATAAAGTCGATTTTCTTGTATATACACATTTATCAATCGATAATGAGTTGCTTCAAATCATTAAATTCACATATTTAAGTTAATTAACCTTCTTCATCTCACTGAAGTGGACATAAATCCATAACGGCAGTTAATTTGCAAGAATTCCACAACCTTATATTTAAGTATAAAGTCGATTTTCTTGTATATACACATTTATCAATCGATAATGAGTTGCTTCAAATCATTAAATTCACATATTTAAGTTAATTAACCTTCTTCATCTCACTGAAGTGGACATAAATCCATAACGGCAGTGAATTTGCAAGAATTCCACAACCTTATGTTTAAGTATAAAGTCGATTTTCTTGTATATACACATTTATCAATCGATAATGAGTTGCTTCAAATCATTAAATTCACATATTTAAGTTAATTAACCTTCTTCATCTCACTGAAGTGGACATAAATCCATAACGGCAGTTAATTTGCAAGAATTCCACAACCTTATGTTTAAGTATAAAGTCGATTTTCTTGTATATACACATTTATCAATCGATAATGAGTTGCTTCAAATCATTAAATTCACATATTTAAGTTAATTAACCTTCTTCATCTCACTGAAGTGGACATAAATCCATAACGGCAGTGAATTTGCAAGAATTCCACAACCTTATGTTTAAGTATAAAGTCGATTTTCTTGTATATACACATTTATCAATCGATAATGAGTTGCTTCAAATCATTAAATTCACATATTTAAGTTAATTAACCTTCTTCATCTCACTGAAGTGGACATAAATCCATAACGGCAGTGAATTTGCAAGAATTCCACAACCTTATATTTAAGTATAAAGTCGATTTTCTTGTATAAACACATTTATCAATCGATAATGAGTTGCTTCAAATCATTAAATTCACATATTTAAGTTAATTAACCTTCTTCATCTCACTGAAGTGGACATAAATCCATAACGGCAGTTAATTTGCAAGAATTCCACAACCTTATATTTAAGTATAAAGTCGATTTTCTTGTATATACACATTTATCAATCGATAATGAGTTGCTTCAAATCATTAAATTCACATATTTAAGTTAATTAACCTTCTTCATCTCACTGAAGTGGACATAAATCCATAACGGCAGTGAATTTGCAAGAATTCCACAACCTTATGTTTAAGTATAAAGTCGATTTTCTTGTATATACACATTTATCAATCGATAATGAGTTGCTTCAAATCATTAAATTCACATATTTAAGTTAATTAACCTTCTTCATCTCACTGAAGTGGACATAAATCCATAACGGCAGTGAATTTGCAAGAATTCCACAACCTTATGTTTAAGTATAAAGTCGATTTTCTTGTATAAACACATTTATCAGTCGATAATGAGTTGCTTCAAATCATTAAATTCACATATTTAAGTTAATTAACCTTCTTCATCGCACTGAAGTGGACATAAATCCATAACGGCAGTGAATTTGCAAGAATTCCACAACCTTATGTTTAAGTATAAAGTCGATTTTCTTGTATATACACATTTATCAATCGATAATGAGTTGCTTCAAATCATTAAATTCACATATTTAAGTTAATTAACCTTCTTCATCTTACTCGAGTGGACATAAATCCATAACGGCAGTGAATTTGCAAGAATTCCACAACCTTATATTTAAGTATAAAGTCGATTTTCTTGTATATACACATTTATCAATCGATAATGAGTTGCTTCAAATCATTAAATTCACATATTTAAGTTAATTAACCTTCTTCATCTCACTGAAGTGGACATAAATCCATAACGGCAGTGAATTTGCAAGAATTCCACAACCTTATATTTAAGTATAAAGTCGATTTTCTTGTATATACACATTTATCAATCGATAATGAGTTGCTTCAAATCATTAAATTCACATATTTAAGTTAATTAACCTTCTTCATCGCACTGAAGTGGACATAAATCCATAACGGCAGTGAATTTGCAAGAATTCCACAACCTTATATTTAAGTATAAAGTCGATTTTCTTGTATATACACATTTATCAATCGATAATGAGTTGCTTCAAATCATTAAATTCACATATTTAAGTTAATTAACCTTCTTCATCGCACTGAAGTGGACATAAATCCATAACGGCAGTGAATTTGCAAGAATTCCACAACCTTATATTTAAGTATAAAGTCGATTTTCTTGTATATACACATTTATCAATCGATAATGAGTTGCTTCAAATCATTAAATTCACATATTTAAGTTAATTAACCTTCTTCATCGCACTGAAGTGGACATAAATCCATAACGGCAGTGAATTTGCAAGAATTCCACAACCTTATATTTAAGTATAAAGTCGATTTTCTTGTATATACACATTTATCAATCGATAATGAGTTGCTTCAAATCATTAAATTCACATATTTAAGTTAATTAACCTTCTTCATCTCACTGGAGTGGACATAAATCCATAACGGCAGTGAATTTGCAAGAATTCCACAACCTTATGTTTAAGTATAAACGACGATTTTCTTGTATATACACTTTTATCAATCGATAATGAGTTGCTTCAAATCATTAAATTCACATATTTAAGTTAATTAACCTTCTTCATCTCACTGAAGTGGACATAAATCCATAACGGCAGTGAATTTGCAAGAATTCCACAACCTTATGTTTAAGTATAAAGTCGATTTTCTTGTATAAACACATTTATCAATCGATAATGAGTTGCTTCAAATCATTAAATTCACATATTTAAGTTAATTAACCTTCTTCATCTCACTGAAGTGGACATAAATCCATAACGGCAGTGAATTTGCAAGAATTCCACAACCTTATGTTTAAGTATAAAGTCGATTTTCTTGTATATACACATTTATCAATCGATAATGAGTTGCTTCAAATCATTAAATTCACATATTTAAGTTAATTAACCTTCTTCATCTCACTGAAGTGGACATAAAGCCATAACGGCAGTTAATTTGCAAGAATTCCACAACCTAATATTTAAGTAAAGGGTGATTTTTTAAGAGCTTGATAACTTTTTTTAAAAAAAAAACGCATAAAATTTGCAAAATCTCATCGGTTCTTTATTTGAAACGTTAGATTGGTTCATGACATTTACTTTTTGAAGATAATTTCATTTAAATGTTGACCGCGGCTGCGTCTTAGGTGGTCCATTCGGAAAGTCCAATTTTGGGCAACTTTTTCGAGCATTTCGGCCGGAATAGCCCGAATTTCTTCGGAAATGTTGTCTTCCAAAGCTGGAATAGTTGCTGGCTTATTTCTGTAGACTTTAGACTTGACGTAGCCCCACAAAAAATAGTCTAAAGGCGTTAAATCGCATGATCTTGGTGGCCAACTTACGGGTCCATTTCTTGAGATGAATTGTTGTCCGAAGTTTTCCCTCAAAATGGCCATAGAATCGCGAGCTGTGTGGCATGTAGCGCCATCTTGTTGAAACCACATGTCAACCAAGTTCAGTTCTTCCATTTTTGGCAACAAAAAGTTTGTTAGCATCGAACGATAGCGATCGCCATTCACCGTAACGTTGCGTCCAACAGCATCTTTGAAAAAATACGGTCCAATGATTCCACCAGCGTACAAACCACACCAAACAGTGCATTTTTCGGGATGCATGGGCAGTTCTTGAACGGCTTCTGGTTGCTCTTCACCCCAAATGCGGCAATTTTGCTTATTTACGTAGCCATTCAACCAGAAATGAGCCTCATCGCTGAACAAAATTTGTCGATAAAAAATTTCGAACCGAACACTGATTTTGGTAATAAAATTCAATGATTTGCAAGCGTTGCTCGTTAGTAAGTCTATTCATGATGAAATGTCAAAGCATACTGAGCATCTTTCTCTTTGACACCATGTCTGAAATCCCACGTGATCTGTCAAATACTAATGCATGAAAATCCTAACCTCAAAAAAATCACCCGTTATAAAGTCGATTTTCTTGTATATACACATTTATCAATCGATAATGAGTTGCTTCAAATCATTATATTCACATATTTAAGTTAATTAACCTTCTTCATCTCACTGAAGTGGACATAAATCCATAACGGCAGTGAATTTGCAAGAATTCCACAACCTTATGTTTAAGTATAAAGTCGATTTTCTTGTATAAACACATTTATCAATCGATAATGAGTTGCTTCAAATCATTATATTCACATATTTAAGTTAATTAACCTTCTTCATCTCACTGAAGTGGACATAAATCCATAACGGCAGTTAATTTGCAAGAATTCCACAACCTTATGTTTAAGTACAACGACGATTTTCTTGTATATACACATTTATCAATCGATAATGAGTTGCTTCAAATCATTAAATTCACATATTTAAGTTAATTAACCTTCTTCATCGCACTGAAGTGGACATAAAGCCATAACGGCAGTGAATTTGGAAGAATTCCGTTATCTTATATTTAAGTATAAAGTCGATTTTCTTGTATATACACATTTATCAATCGATAATGAGTTGCTTAAAATCATTATATTCACATATTTAAGTTAATTAACCTTCTTCATCGCACTGAAGTGGACATAAAGCCATAACGGCAGTGAATTTGCAAGAATTCCACAACCTTATGTTTAAGTATAAAGTCGATTTTCTTGTATATACACATTTATCAATCGATAATGAGTTGCTTCAAATCATTATATTCACATATTTAAGTTAATTAACCTTCTTCATCTCACTGAAGTGGACATAAATCCATAACGGCAGTGAATTTGCAAGAATTCCACAACCTAATATTTAAGTATAAAGTCGATTTTCTTGTATAAACACATTTATCAATCGATAATGAGTTGCTTCAAATCATTAAATTCACATATTTAAGTTAATTAACCTTCTTCATCTCACTGAAGTGGACATAAAGCCATAACGGCAGTGAATTTGGAAGAATTCCGTTATCTTATATTTAAGTATAAAGTCGATTTTCTTGTATAAACACATTTATCAATCGATAATGAGTTGCTTCAAATCATTATATTCACATATTTAAGTTAATTAACCTTCTTCATCTCACTGGAGTGGACATAAATCCATAACGGCAGTGAATTTGCAAGAATTCCACAACCTTATGTTTAAGTATAAAGTCGATTTTCTTGTATAAACACATTTATCAATCGATAATGAGTTGCTTCAAATCATTAAATTCACATATTTAAGTTAATTAACCTTCTTCATCTCACTGAAGTGGACATAAATCCATAACGGCAGTGAATTTGCAAGAATTCCACAACCTTATATTTAAGTATAAAGTCGATTTTCTTGTATATACACATTTATCAATCGATAATGAGTTGCTTCAAATCATTAAATTCACATATTTAAGTTAATTAACCTTCTTCATCTCACTGGAGTGGACATAAATCCATAACGGCAGTGAATTTGGAAGAATTCCACAACCTTATGTTTAAGTATAAAGTCGATTTTCTTGTATAAACACATTTATCAATCGATAATGAGTTGCTTCAAATCATTAAATTCACATATTTAAGTTAATTAACCTTCTTCATCTCACTGAAGTGGACATAAATCCATAACGGCAGTGAATTTGCAAGAATTCCACAACCTTATGTTTAAGTATAAAGACGATTTTCTTGTATAAACACATTTATCAATCGATAATAAGTTGCTTCAAATCATTAAATTCACATATTTAAGTTAATTAACCTTCTTCATCTCACTGGAGTGGACATAAAGCCATAACGGCAGTGAATTTGGAAGAATTCCGTTATCTTATATTTAAGTATAAAGTCGATTTTCTTGTATAAACACATTTACCAATCGATAATGAGTTGCTTCAAATCATTATATTCACATATTTAAGTTAATTAACCTTCTTCATCTCACTGGAGTGGACATAAATCCATAACGGCAGTTAATTTGCAAGAATTCCACAACCTAATATTTAAGTATAAAGTCGATTTTCTTGTATAAACACATTTATCAATCGATAATGAGATGCTTCAAATCATTAAATTCACATATTTAAGTTAATTAACCTTCTTCATCTCACTGAAGTGGACATAAATCCATAACGGCAGTGAATTTGGAAGAATTCCACAACCTTATATTTAAGTATAAAGTCGATTTTCTTGTATATACACATTTATCAATCGATAATGAGTTGCTTCAAATCATTATATTCACATATTTAAGTTAATTAACCTTCTTCATCTCACTGAAGTGGACATAAAGCCATAACGGCAGTGAATTTGCAAGAATTCCACAACCTAATATTTAAGTATAAAGTCGATTTTCTTGTATATACACATTTATCAATCGATAATGAGTTGCTTCAAATCATTATATTCACATATTTAAGTTAATTAACCTTCTTCATCTCACTGGAGTGGACATAAAGCCATAACGGCAGTGAATTTGCAAGAATTCCACAACCTTATGTTTAAGTATATAGTCGATTTTCTTGTATATACACATTTATCAATCGATAATGAGTTGCTTCAAATCATTATATTCACATATTTAAGTTAATTAACCTTCTTT